>NC_085025.1:2357843-2492843 GCF_963692335.1 Osmerus eperlanus
AGAATAAAACAAAAAAATGGTGATATAGTTACAATACCGGCTGTGTCTGCTCCATGTTTGGCAGGTTCTATTGGGCTTCTCAAAACACGAGGGCTGGGTTCATAATCAAGAGAGGTGTTAGACGCAGCGAGTTCACAAGCACGGCAATCTGTTGCAGGCAGAGCTGTCTCTTTTTCAATTATTAAAATGAATCTACTTGTGTGCATATTTGCATAAGTTAAATGAATATTTGTTCTGCGTCACTTGGCAAACACATTCCTGTCTTTAACAGTGTAAACTGAGTTATAGGCAGTTTGTGTGTGTGTGTGTGTGTCATAGGGGAGAAGCCAGTTCCCACAATCCCAGTGTTAACAAAAAAACTATAATCAGGGCCTATTTTCAGAACCTCCATACATACAGTCCAGTACAGGACCACATACTTCACTCTCCCCCTTTTAATGCTGGAATCGTGCCCATGCTCACTATTGAAATTCTGTGCATCTCGGCCTTCCCTCCAGGGAATTTGACCCCATGAACACCCTGACCCTCAGGGTCAGATAGGAGTGCTGTAATCACAACACACACTGCCTCCCAGCCCCAGCCCAGCCCTCTGGCCTTCTGCTCTGCCTGAGGAAATGGAGAGAACCAGCATATGATTCCTATTGATTGTTATGAAGCTCCCCTTCAAAATTGATGTCATAATATTCTCGAGATGGAGTCTCATTGCATCGGTCTACATGGAATAAATTACACTGGGGCTTAAAGCAGATAATCAATACGTAATATGTACTCTAGGTATAGAATTAGTGGTTTGTTTACTGTTTGACGTCATACATAATTATGTTTAAAAAAAGTTTTTCCACTGTATCCAGACAGCTGTGTGGGTTTGAAATGTTTCAGTCAGGGGAGCTGGATTTATTATGATTATGTTATAGGAGTCTTACTTCCACAAGGGGAAGTGGGTGCTGTGATAAACATGAGTAATTTCTCCCTAACTTCCTAGCAGAGCGCTTGTGTTTATGCTAATGTCCAATGTTACACTGATGGGTTGTTTAATATTTGTCTTCTGGGGAGTTTTAACAAAGCTCCCTGTCTTTGTGGTGACTGCCTGTACATCTATCATGCACAGTGGATGTGAATGAGACTTTACCTGAGAGAGAGATAAACAGATGGGTTAGTGATTTAATTCCCTCACATTACAATGATGTATTATTTTACTGTTTACCAAATTAAAAAGGCATCCTCAGCTAAGTTGCTGTCTGTGTTTAATTAAGCCGACAGTCTCTTCATTATTGAAATTCAGAATGATCTGACATTAATTCGGTTTGACGGAAGATAAAATGACATTGTGTTTTGTGTCAGGGACAACAGTGAATAATAAGGCAGGTTGCTGTGGTGAGGTTAGCAGTCGTGAGGGCCTCAGGCAGGTTGCTGTGGTGAGGTTAGCAGTCGTGAGGGCCTCATGCAGGTTGCTGTGGTGAGGTTAGCAGTCGTGAGGGCCTCACACATGTTGCTGTGGTGAGGTTAGCAGTCGTGAGGGCCTCATGCAGGTTGCTGTGGTGAGGTTAGCAGTCGTGAGGGCCTCACACATGTTGCTGTGGTGAGGTTAGCAGTCGTGAGGGCCTCATGCAGGTTGCTGTGGTGAGGTTAGCAGTCGTGAGGGCCTCAGGCAGGTTGCTGTGGTGAGGTTAGCAGTCGTGAGGGCCTCACACATGTTGCTGTGGTGAGGTTAGCAGTCGTGAGGGCCTCATGCAGGTTGCTGTGGTGAGGTTAGCAGTCGTGAGGGCCTCAGGCAGGTTGCTGTGGTGAGGTTAGCAGTCGTGAGGGCCTCATGCAGGTTGCTGTGGTGAGGTTAGCAGTCGAGAGGGCCTCATGCAGGTTGCTGTGGTGAGGTTAGCAGTCGTGAGGGCCTCATGCAGGTTGCTGTGGTGAGGTTAGCAGTCGTGAGGGCCTCAGGCAGGTTGCTGTGGTGAGGTTAGCAGTCGTGAGGGCCTCATGCAGGTTGCTGTGGTGAGGTTAGCAGTCGTGAGGGCCTCAGGCAGGTTGCTGTGGTGAGGTTAGCAGTCGTGAGGGCCTCACACATGTTGCTGTGGTGAGGTTAGCAGTCGTGAGGGCCTCAGGCAGGTTGCTGTGGTGAGGTTAGCAGTTGTGAGGGCCTCAGGCAGGTTGCTGTGGTGAGGTTAGCAGTTGTGAGGGCCTCATGCAGGTTGCTGTGGTGAGGTTAGCAGTCGTGGGGGCCTCAGGCAGGTTGCTCTGGTGAGGTTAGCAGTCGTGGGGGCCTCATGCAGGGGTAGAGAGCACAACCAGCAGGATCTAACTCTTGGTGAATGTTTTTACTTCCTCTTGTTGTCCTTGGTTGTGACTTTGTCTCATTCACTTGTCAACAGTTCAACTGAGAGGGTGAGATAGCTGGCAAAACCTGCTGGCTTGGCACACACATTGAGTGGGGGAGCAGTCTGGGGTGTGGGGTGGCAGAACACTAAATCTTCCCCACAGTCATTCATCAATCTGCCTATGTTCTCTCTCTCTCTCTCACTCACTCTAACCCCCCCCCCCCCTCTCCGCCCCATTCTTAGTTTAGGCTGTCCTTGTTTACACACTTCCTGTACCACATGATTAATCCCAGCTCTCATATCCCTGCCTTGATGTCAGTCCCTCTGCTTTATAGGGTTATTTTAAGATGAAGTGGCAGACCTGCACTAAAATATCACCAAATTAAGACCTGCGGGCATGTGTAAACAACCAAAAATATGTATCAATATCATAAATTAGACTGTGGAGGATATCAAGATGGACTGTTAACTCTTTATTGACTAGTATGGTAGCATGGCAGTTCACAAAAACAATGTGTGTGTTGTGCATATAGAGGAGAGGGGGGGAGGACAGAGAAGCACAATAGAGGAGAGTCCTCATCAAGTACTCATCAATGATGCAAACTTTTTTTTCACAACTCTTTTTTAAACGTTTCGACTAAAGGTAATCAAATATTTTCAAAAAAGTTTAAAAAAATAAATAAAATAATAATAATAACTTTGGAAACGTTTTTTCTTTTAAATACATTTTAAGCACAGTAACACTGTATTTGTACTTTACCAATGCTTCACCACAATTACAGAATCCACCCCTCTCTCCTCTCTCCCCCCTGCTCCTCCTCCCCTCTCCTCTGTCCTCTCCTCTCTCCCACCTCCTCCTCTGACTTGTTCAATGTAAATTCAAAGGTTTCATTTCAGTTTCAAGCAGGCTTCTGTTGCCACTTGAAAGCTTGACGATGGGATAACTTGTTCTACTTGGAGAAAGAGAGAGAGACACTTTGATGAGAGGGGGAGGAAGGCAGCTTCTCCCAATGGAGTCTCTTCCAGCGCCTGGGCCCCGCAACCCTGCAGAGCAGCAGACAGCTGGAGAACTCCACTGTGCGCCGTGGCAACCAAACGCTTACAGCCCCAGTTCTGGATGTGACTCACCTGCATACGCATGAAGTTCATTTCGTAAGAGTGTGTGGAAGCTGTGGAAAGAATGCAAGATAAGCTCCATCTCTCACACACACACACACCTATACCGTATATAGAAACACGCACATTGCACACACACACACAAATACATTTTTGGCTCTGCTCTGAAATCCCATTCCAACAGTTCAAGCATGTTTAAATTATCACCCGTCATCCAGGATTTAGCCCCCAACTGAAGGGGCTGTAATTTAAATTCTTAGACGGAGCAGTGAAATGTTTCTCTCTTTATATACCTCCCCATACTTGATAGAGCAGAGGCATGTGTGAGAGGAAGGTTGCCTCCATTTTCCTCCTTTCCCTTTGAAATGTAGGGAATATATACCAGTTTACCCAGAATGCTCAGCACAATGAGAGGCAGGAAAGGGATCTAAAAAAAGTCACTAAGCGTTGCTAAGGAACCAGACAGATGAGACAAAATTATAAAAAGACCCTAAAAACAGACGGCATAGTTTCTGAAAAGTTAAACTGATTTGTTGTACAGTAAAGCCTAAAGACTTTCTCATCTTCCATTCTCAGGATTATTATAGAAGCTGCTGTGCTACACTGGGCTGAGGTAGGAAAACAAATTGTACTGGCAAGAAATCTGTATGGGTATATATATCATTTACATTACATTTACATTTAGTCATTTAACAACTTACAGTAAGTACAGGGATATTCCCCCCGAGGCAAGTAGGGTGAAGTGCCTTGCCCAAGGACACAACGTCATTTTGCACAGCCAGGAATCGAACCGGCAACCTTCTGATTACTAGCCCAATTCCCTAACCATTCAGCCATCTGACCCCATATATATATATATTGCTATATTCGTTGAGAGATAAAGTGCCAGTGGAACAAGGATCCCTGTTCTGAACGACGCTGTCGAACCTGAGAGCCATGACTCTGATTCAGAAGTGAGAACAAGCCTGCCGTTTGTTCCTAGCAGGTGATAAAAACCTGCTGCTGCTCTGAGCCATCCTCACCTTTCTACACCTGTTAATGTCTGTGACTTCCGCTGACCTCTCTGACACCTCTCCCCTTGTGGAAGTGACTGGCGACGAGCCGGACGGTAATGATCGTAATGACGCAATTACGCAATACAATTGATGCAAATGAGCTGATCTCAGCCGCTCCTCGCTGAAGTGCCCAATCAGTCCCATCAAAAGGGTTGTCCTCCGTGGCCTGAATGTTCCAGGGTAGCCATCGATGGGCCTGTCTGGCTGCAACACGCTCACCTTCAGGCCTTGCGATATTTCATCCCAGCACAATGGAAGATATGGTTCGGGCAGCTTATTTATGGATCGACGTGGTTCCCTTTTAGCTTGCAGGGCAGAACTTCGCTACGCTCTAATGAGGCAGAAGACAAGCTGAAATCAATACCTTCTCCCGGTGCATTGCAATGAGAACAGCCACAACACAGGACTCCAGTAATTAAATGTATTTCACCATGTATAACGGTGAGCTGGTTAAAGGTTGGGGAGGTGAAGAATTACTCTGTTGGTGCTGTCTAACCTCAACACTGCTGTGTAGTGGTTCTTTGCTACTAGCGTACATACTGGTCTTGTTGTTTGAAATTATTATAAGCTCACTGGTTTTACTAGTGTTAGAGTGTGCTGGCACCAATGCTAGCTAAAATATATTCTGCTAAACTGACTTCCAGTTGTACTGTACTTTCTTGCATTTACATTTAGCAGACACTCTTATCCAGAGCGACTTACAGTAAGTACAGGGACATTCCTCCCGAGGCCAGTAGGGTGAAGTGCCTTGCCCAAGGACACAATGTCATTATGCACTGCCTGGAATCGAACCGGCGACCTTCTGATTACTAGCCCGATTCTCTAACCGCTCAGCCACCTGACTTTCTTCAGCGTCCCTCCACACAGTGGTTTGAAATGTTCGGTGTTTCGCTCAACGTGAACGGCTAACAAAGTGGATTTGAAGTGAATATCGGCTCCTCAGGGAGTGTTGGAAATTATCCATCAGTTTCTACAAACAAACTAATGGAGCCAATCCTGCCTAGAATTGGCAGGTCTGTAGGGTCTCTGTGATCACGGGCCAAACTCATGCTCTATATCAATACAAATACAAGGCTTTCGAAATTCAAAATGAGTTATTGACACAAAGCATCATTACTTATGAAAAGCCATCGGCTACGATCCTGTGTCACACTAAACCTATTTCAACTGCATCCATATTTCTCCTAATACAGCATACATTGGAGGATGATAGTCATGAATCTAATACTAAAAGCAATATTCGGGTCTATAGCTTGAGGCAATGTGGCTTCGTATTGTTGTGTGTCCCTGCTAGGCTACCATCCAGAGTCGAGTCATAATTGAAGTTGATATTAAAGGACAGGAGCAATGCGTAAGTCATGAGGATAGTGCTGCGAGGTCATCGCTACAACACACCCAGCGAGTGGCCAACTGACACGCGGCTATAACCGCAATCACCTTCCCTGTAAACTTGATAAACTACTGCCACTGGGGTGGCCTATGCAGGGGCAGAATAGACACATAAACCACTGGCATTCAAACAAGGTACGGCCTTCAACACTTTGGCACAATGACATTGTGCGGAAAGGTTATTTTCACCTTGAGGGGTATTGATGGGTGCGTGTACAAAAGTGAGATGTTGAGGAAATGACCCTGTACGTATTATTATTATTATATATTTTTCCAAGCATGTGCTGGTACCTAATAGATTCTCTATTCAATATAAACTACTTTGAACATGAGTCTCTCCTAACTATCTTTTCTGACTGGATGTAATTAAGTTACATTTATGACTTCAAGCTATCAGTTGCATCAAATGTCAGTGATGATCGCTGATGTGGAATTGAAAGCAGAGCCTTCACAGTGTCGGTTGGCAGTGGCAGAAGTATAAGTAGTGTGAACACACAGCCACAATGTCAGTGTCCCAGAGCATGTGCAGCACAATGCTTTGTGTTGTGAGTGTCAAGCTCAGGAGAGATTCATTTCTTGCTACCTTTCTACCTTTGTGTATTTAGGAGGTTTATTATTATTTTATTTCTATTCTATTTTAGCTTATCATAGATGTAATCTATGTTCGTAGTACTTATATGTTATGTTATGCCAGGTTGCTTGTGTTGTCTTGTCCCAAGAATTTCAGTGCCCAGCCTGACCTTGTGTTGTTCTGTGCACCTGACAATAACAACTTGAAACTTGAAACTACCTTAGACTAGTTTCATATGAAGTTCCAACAATATTCTCCAGTTTAAAACACAGCCGATGCAATGATTAGATGCGTCTAGCCAGGACAGGGTTCACCAGGCACGTACACAGGGCGAGAACAGAGGAACGTTATCATTCAGCGGCGATGCACCCGATGCATTATTCATGACCTGTGTACCCGCAGCAGTCTTCAGTCCATGTAACAAGGCTTTTCGATTCCATCTGCTCATGCTCTAACTGGCTCTGCAGATCCTCCTACGTGAAATTGTGGATTTTGCCTAGCTAATACAGCTGGATAAATTATTAATTGTAATAAGTGAAGCGTCCAGCCTGTCTGTTGTACAGCCTTGCCTCGCTCCTTGACATTCGAGAAACGCCAAACGTGTTAGAGATGGATGCAACTCATCAATAATGGGCGAGGCTCCGGCTCTTCTGTGATGGGGCCAATCCCCCCCACACACTCTAAAATACGGCTTCAGAACAGAGTTCTGCCCATTCCTTGGGTTCATAGTGAATTTCCACAACTTCTCTATGTCCTTCGTTTTAGCACATGCACTTTGCAAACGTTCTTGAAACATGATAAAGTGCTGATGGCTGCGGCTATGGCTACTGTGTGGGGGGGAGGGGGGGGAGTTACACATGACAAGGGAGTCAGGTGGCTGAGCGGTGAGGGAATCGGGCTAGTAATCCGAAGGTTGCCAGTTCGATTCCCGGTCATGCCAACTGACGTTGTGTCCTTGGGTAAGGCACTTCACCCTACTTGCCTCAGGGGAATGTCCCTGTACTTACTGTAAGTCGCTCTGGATAAGAGCGTCTGCTAAATGACTAAATGTAAATGTAAATGTGATGACAAAAAAACGAAATCGTCTCGTCGGCAAGTGGTGAGGAAGCTGCCTATTTGAACCAATACATGGTGTCATAGTCTATTTGTGATGTTTGCAACTGCAAAACACATAATTTCACACAGACCATCTGTCTGTGCTGGACTCTCCCAACTGTCAAAAGTGCTCTCTGCCTGAGGAGAGAGAAAAAAATCCCTGTGTGCATTAGATGAATTCACTTCTCAGCACTGCATCAGATGGATTGACTACACACAGCATAAGCTACATCAGGATCTGTTAGGAAATCTCACTGTGGTGTAGATAGATGGTCTTTATAAGAGCTTTTTATAGCCAACAGTGTCTTGTCTTTCCTGACTTAGAGCTAGAAGACAGGAGGTTAATGACAGAGGCTGTGAGTCATGTCTTGCTTTACTGTTTTATATGCAGGTAGCATAGTTTATCAAAAAGGTTTGCATAAGAAGTGCCCAATTTGCCGAGACCACAGGAACTTCACTTTGATGATAAGGAATGTTTTATGTATGACTTGAATTATTATTTTGATTATTTATTATTATTATATGTAGATTGCCATCAGTTGAGGTTACAGACATATTGCAGTATGTTTCAAAGCTGCATGTTGGACAAACATGGACGCATCAATATTTCATTATAAGTTGAGAGGTACTCTAAGAACAGTCAGGCATGGCTAGATACACTTTGTCTACAATATTAATAGCGAATCAGTATTTAAGGCATTAGTACTCTTGGGGCTCGATTTGATTTGACTGCTTTATTGTTTGGGGCGGATCCCACCGCCCAGATTCTATTGACACTATTGACCTTGAAAGCCTTGAAATCACAGTCAAAAAGATAATTGTCTAGCTCCACTAAAATACGGAGGATAATTTTTTGTATGAGACCGAATGGCTTTACCGACATTAAAATAATAAATAAAAAAGTTGAAAACAAGTTTATTAAGAAATGAAAACCTTAATCCCTACATGACGTCTACTTGCGTTCGACGGTCCCAGGAACAAGGATTGTCTGGCAACATGATAAAATGAGTCCTTCCAGAACAATGCTCTGTCGAGTATTTCCAAGTGTTTGGAGACGTGAGAATCACCCTGCCTGGGGGCATAAGTATATCACTGCCATTAGAAGATGACAGCCAGTCCACACTCTCCACCCCCTCCAGTAAGAAGAGAGAGGGGGGGGGTCCTACACCCGGTAGGGGGCTAATATTGTGTGACAGTTCCACCAATCAGGCGAGCCCAAGTGCCAACCTCCACAGTGGAACCGTTCTGGTCCATCAGTCCACTGATTGGCAGGAGACAGTGAGGCGATCTCACCATGTGTGTGTGACAGAGGGGGAAAGAAGTCTCAGTGGCCCTGGCAGCAATATATCATGTTAACATTACTGTTACCCCTCTGACAGTGAAGACGCAGGTCTTGCCAACAAAATAGCAACATCTCGTATTTAATAATTAGTCATTAATTCGAATAAGTAAAACTGAGACCAAAGGGATTTAAATGAGGCTGAGGTTTTCAGACAAACCTTTCAAGCCATGGACTTCTCCTCCTTCTTCTCCTCCTCCTCCTCAACTGTTGTCCTTTTTTCTCACCACCAAGGACCATACGGAGCATCACGCTGGAGCGCTGGTCCATTCTCCACAAGGAGCACCCGACAGTCGGAACATTGCTGGGCTAGTAATGAGTCCATTAGAAACCTAGAGTCCTCCAGAGATGTTCCCATTTACAACTATCCATGTTACGGGGAACGGCGATGCACCATGAATTACCATTTAGATTCCCTGTGAGAACAGGCTGCTCGTGGGATTGAAACATGAGATTGATCCTATCGATCCATACTTCATCGCATATCATTGTTTTCCGTCTTAGATGGGAGAAAAAAAAAGCAGCAAATGCTAATGTTTATGTGATTGTGCATCAGCCTGGCAGACAACAGGGACAGTGGAGATAAGAGGAATCTGACAGGAAATGAAAAAGGGGTTAACAGAGTTGATTGGGGTTTCCTGCTGAGGTGTTCCGTTTGCAGACTTATCTGATAGAGCAATGAAACCACGGCGATAGGTCTCAGCAGAAACGAGCAGATGAAATTTTAAACCCCTGCGAGGTGAATTCTTTAAGCAAGGAACAGCGGGGAGCCTGTAGGGATGGAGACGGCTGCGTATAGGAGAGGGGGTGCTGGGAAACAGACAAAGCATCTATGCAGCTACATCCTCGTTAGGTTCATTAGCTCCATGGCTCTAGACCTAATTATGCCCCACCTCCATTTCTCTTTCTAGAGGTGTGATTAGTACGCCCCCCCCCCTCCTGTGCTTTCTCTCTAGGGCTCTCTCTAGTACCCCCCCCCATAAAGGACTGTGTCTAGGACTGTTTCACCTCCCACAGCCCTCTCTAGGGCTGTCTCTAGTCTGCCCTCCCCCTCCCACCCCCCCTCTCTAGGGCTGTCTCTAGTCTGCCCTCCCACCCCCCCTCTCTAGGGCTGTCTCTAGTCTGCCCTCCCCCTCCCACCCCCCCTCTCTAGGGCTGTCTCTAGTCTGCCCTCCCCCTCCCACCCCCCCCTCTCTAGGGCTGTCTCTAGTCTGCCCTCCCCCTCCCACCCCCCCTCTCTAGGGCTGTCTCTAGTCTGCCCTCCCCCTTCCACCCCCCCTCTCCAGGGCTGTCTCTAGTCTGCCCTCCCCCTCCCACCCCCCCTCTCTAGGGCTGTCTCTAGTCTGCCCTCCCCCTCCCACCCCCCCTCTCTAGGGCTGTCTCTAGTCTGCCCTCCCCCTCCCACCCCCCCTCTCTAGGGCTGTCTCTAGTCTGCCCTCCCCCTCCCACCCCCCCTCTCTAGGGCTGTCTCTAGTCTGCCCTCCCCCTCCCACCCCCCCTCTCTAGGGCTGTCTCTAGTCTGCCCTCCCCCTCCCACCCCCCCTCTCCAGGGCTGTCTCTAGTCTGCCCTCCCCCTCCCACCCCCCCTCTCTAGGGCTGTCTCTAGTCTGCCCTCCCCCTCCCACCCCCCCTCTCTAGGGCTGTCTCTAGTCTGCCCTCCCCCTCCCACCCCCCCTCTCCAGGGCTGTCTCTAGTCTGCCCTCCCACCCCCCCCCTCTCCAGGGCTGTCTCTAGTCTGCCCTCCCCCTCCCACCCCCCCCCTCTCCAGGGCTGTCTCTAGTCTGCCCTCCCACCCCCCCCCCTCTCTAGGGCTGTCTCTAGTCTGCCCTCCCACCCCCCCCCCCCCTCTCTAGGGCTGTCTCTAGTCTGCCCTCCCACCCCCCCCTCTCTAGGGCTGTCTCTAGTCTGCCCTCCCACCCCCCCCCCCCCCCTCTCTAGGGCTGTCTCTAGTCTGCCCTCCCACCCCCCCCCCCTCTCTAGGGCTGTCTCTAGTCTGCCCTCCCCCTTCCACCCCCCCTCTCCAGGGCTGTCTCTAGTCTGCCCTCCCACCCCCCCCCCCCCTCTCTAGGGCTGTCTCTAGTCTGCCCTCCCACCCCCCCCCTCTCCAGGGCTGTCTCTAGTCTGCCCTCCCACCCCCCCCCCTCTCCAGGGCTGTCTCTAGTCTGCCCTCCCACCCCCCCCTCTCCAGGGCTGTCTCTAGTCTGCCCTCCCACCCCCCCCCTCTCCAGGGCTGTCTCTAGTCTGCCCTCCCACCCCCCCCCTCTCCAGGGCTGTCTCTAGTCTGCCCTCCCACCCCCCCCTCTCCAGGGCTGTCTCTAGTCTGCCCTCCCACCCCCCCCCCTCTCTAGGGCTGTCTCTAGTCTGCCCTCCCACCCCCCCCCTCTCTAGGGCTGTCTCTAGTCTGCCCTCCCACCCCCCCCCCTCTCCAGGGCTGTCTCTAGTCTGCCCTCCCACCCCCCCCTCTCCAGGGCTGTCTCTAGTCTGCCCTCCCACCCCCCCCCCTCTCTAGGGCTGTCTCTAGTCTGCCCTCCCACCCCCCCCCTCTCTAGGGCTGTCTCTAGTCTGCCCTCCCACTCCCCCCCTCTCCAGGGCTGTCTCTAGTCTGCCCTCCCCCTTCCACCCCCCCTCTCCAGGGCTGTCTCTAGTCTGCCCTCCCACCCCCCCCCTCTCCAGGGCTCTCTCTAGTCTGCCCTCCCACCCCCCCCTCTCCAGGGCTGTCTCTAGTCTGCCCTCCCACCCCCCCCTCTCCAGGGCTGTCTCTAGTCTGCCCTCCCACCCCCCCCTCTCCAGGGCTGTCTCTAGTCTGCCCTCCCACCCCCCCCCCCCCCTCTCCAGGGCTGTCTCTAGTCTGCCCTCCCACCCCCCCCCTCTCCAGGGCTGTCTCTAGTCTGCCCTCCCCTTACCCCTCCAGATGGACCGTCGGGACCATGGGCACCAGCACCAAAGAGGTTAAAGATTAAGACACGGTCTGGATAATTCTCATGACTGTACAGAAGAGATGAGAGGAGGAGACGGAGATGAGAAAGAGATGCTGTTTGTTTCCCCTGTCGAGGTCAGCAAGGACACAGAGGAACGTTTGGACAAACTGCTGAGCTAACTGGCTCAACTTTGTTTCTCCTGACTCGCAGTCTGATGACTTGCACACTTTTCAGCTCAAACTTACACCGGCTAGTGTGACACCCTAAAGAACGTGTAATGTGTAAAACTACAGAACATACTGTGTGTTTCCTGAGGGTAAATTCATTGGGACAAATTTAGTTTCAGTCAAAAAATTATTAATACTCATGTTGGTTAATACTAAAAACGAATTCAGTTCTACAATAATGAAAGTAAAACCATAGTCTGTTTAAAAAGGAAACTGTTAGTACATTTACATTTAGCAGACGCTCTTATCCAGAGCGACTTACAGTAAGTACAGGGACATTCCCCCTGAGGCAAGTCGGGTGAAGTGCCTTGCCCAAG
Source organism: Osmerus eperlanus (assembly GCF_963692335.1). NCBI lineage: Eukaryota > Metazoa > Chordata > Actinopteri > Osmeriformes > Osmeridae > Osmerus > Osmerus eperlanus. The sequence continues at coordinate 2,370,183 of NC_085025.1, forward strand.
GACACAACGTCAATTTTGCATGACCAGGAATCAAACCAGCAACCTTCTGATTACAAGCCCAATTCTCTAACCGCTCAGCCGCCTGACTCCCATAGTAACGTTTCAAACTGATGTGTCTGGTGCGAGGCGTTTAGACCTCAGTGAAGCCATGAAAGTGAAGCATTGTGTCTTGTGTGCTTCCAGCTTGATGTTCTCCCTTACAGGGGCTCTACTCCAGTACCTTCCTCCGTGTCTCGTCCGTGTCTCCTCCGTGTCTCCTCCGTGTCTCCTCCGTGTCTCCTCCGTGTCTCCTCCGTGTCTCCTCCGTGTCTCCTCCGTGTCTCCTCCGTGTCTCCTCCGTGTCTCCTCCGTGTCTTCTCCCTGGGGGGGCTTTAGAAGTCAGGTCCCACAACTCTGCTACAACATACACTCTGGGCTGAATATGTATGTATTTGACTAAGGACAGATGATGTGGTTATTAGGTGTTTGCATGCATAAAGGATGAGCATCTTCTTGATATCATCTGACATAGTTAGCTTAATAGGATGTATTCCATCATCCTGGGAAGAAAACAATGAAGTGTTTTCTCTGCTACTCTGTCATGGGGAGCGTCTTGTTGCTGATCTGCAAGGGATGCAGGGGGTTTTCTGGCTACAACAAATATTAAGATCCCATAAAGGCTGTTTGTATCGTGGCTTAACTCTGTTTTAAACTCACAATCACAGTCAGTGTAAAGGCATATCCTTCACAAATTCCTGCCGACATAGAAACACTTTTGAAAAACAACTCCAGCCTGTCTGGAAGACAGCATCCGTGCGATGGTGCTGGCACGACCGTGTTCCACCGAACCGAACTCCCTCACCGGAAACACAACGGAAAGATGTTTTCCCCTGACAAGAAACAGTGCCCAGTCGGTGAGTCCCCTAGCTGTGTGTGTGCTGGGGCTGGCCCAGTGCAGGGGGACTGCATGTCATATTAATGGAAGGGAATATGATGAGTCCAGGCAGCAGAGGGTAGCCCTGGGGATGTTGTGCTTGTACACACACTCCTCCTCTGGTGCCGGGGCAGACTGCAGGCTGCCAAGGGGGCTCTGCTTTGAGCTGTGCCTGGCTCCACCAGCGCCAGTCTGCCGGGCCCAGCCGTGTCTCTCCCCAGGATCCAGGGCTGGAGAAGAGGGTTGGAGGGCTGGGGGCTGGTTGGTTGGGTTATTGGGACAGTGGATTCACCTCTCAGGAGGGGGAGAGGGGGAGGAGGGATGCACAGCTGTTGAGGGAGCACATCTGCTCCAGAGCCCCCTCTCTCAGCAGGTGCCTGATGATGATGTCCTGGAGGTACAGATGCAGCCAGAAGCACCCTCCAACACACCCCTTCGCCCCCCATAATCACATGACCCCCCCCCCCCCCCTCCCCTCCCACCTACACACCTCAAGTCCCATTAGTGCACTTAGCTACTAACGTAAAACAGACCTTAATACTTCATCTGGTTTGCTGTCAGCCTCCTTAATGATGCAGTAGAGACGGGCACACGTCAGAGAGTTAGCACAATATTAAACAAAACAAGATGGCTGGTTCTAGGTGGGTCTGGAACTGTTGTGTGTAGTCCCAGTGTGTAGATGAACTGGTCAATTCAGTTGTTTGATGCCATTTGATGGTGCCAGTGCCCCTGTTTGTGACTATTCTCCGTATAGGAGATATGCATTGCTGCGGCATGTAGGCAAGTCTGTGTGTGTGCTTGTGTGAGTTGGTGTATGCATGTGTGTGTATCTGTGTGTGCTTGTGTGAGTGTTGGTGTGTGTGTGTGTGTGAGTGTGCTTGTGTGTGAGTGTGCGTGTTGATGGTTGCAGGGGTGGACAGTGGCAGACAGTCAGTGGAGCCAGAGCAGAGTCCAGGACGGAGGTGCTGCAGTAGTGGGTGATAAATAATGTAGGTGTAATATCACAAAATGGACGCAAGGCTCAGAGGAGCAGACTCAAAGGGGGACTAGGATGGAGACAAAGAAGCAGAATCACTTCCCCTGTGCAAACACACACACACACTATAACAATAATAAACCACAGTGTTGAATTATTCATAAACATTCTGTTCTCTGTGTCTCTTCCCTCCACGGTGTCTTCAACTGACAGTACTGAAAATGAAAGAGACTAATTTCTCGACAGACCATCACAGAGCTTTCTTTAACAGAAATGTGGAAGAGAATAAAGTGTATATCATATAAAAACATGGAAACAAAGGATATGAGTTATTTGGCCTGAATCAATTAACAGTATATTTTTAAGCAGTGTGTAGTTGCTATGATTTGTACAGTTGTCGTTTCAAATTTCAACAGTTGCAGTTAAAGTCAGCAATGTAGTGTGTGGAATGCAATTCCTGTGTTAAGTAGGCTGGGACATTTATGATATTGTTAGCATGACTGCCTCCACAGCATTCTTACGGAAATGGTGTGAGGTAAATCAGTTATATGTACTCCTCCAAAAATAAGTAAATGTGGACTTCAATACTCAGAATCAGAATGGGATTTATTCGCCATGAAAGTTTGCAAAGACAAGGAATTTGCTTTGTCAGGAAGATACATACAATAAACATATAGGGACCTAAAATTTAAATATGTGGACTATCTATACTAAGGGTACATAAACTAGCAGTACTAAGTGGAATTAGAATTAAATAAAATATACAATAAAATAAAATATAAGTTGCCGTAATTTACAATATAAAAATACAAAAATACAAATATTACAAAAAATACAAATGTACAAGATACAATTTTGTAATGCAGTGCAAAAAGCAGTGTGTTTTAAGCAGGAAGTCATTAACTCTAACTCAAACTCTAATGTCATAACTCAGTTATAACATTGCAGGAGAGCGCCTCTGGATACGACATGATCCTGAATAAGATATGGCATTAGATGTTGTGCTTTATGGGTCTGAACAATGAGTCATTTGGGAGAAAAATAACACTCACAGAAGTAGAGACCGGTATCAATTCTCCCACCTGGAACACTGCCACATCCTAATGGTCTTCTTCATAAAGAGATATGTTGCTCTCTCATTTAAAATCGTATTGTGAAGCAATATAGATAAAGGACAAGTGACAGAATAATCTCTCAATGAACGAGATGAAGCGGAGAAAATAATTAATTTCACATGATATCTTAGATCAGGGGGGGAATATACGTGTCTCGATCCAAAGACTTTCACGTGAAGCCAACCAGCTGGTTCTGCAGCTGCCCCCATGTGTGTCCATGTGGCCCTGGTCCTCAGGCCCCGTGGCCCTGTTCAGAGGCCCCGGCGTCACGCATAAGGAGCAGCTCTGCAATTCTGCTGTGGGGGTGGGGGGCAATGGGGATGGGGGGTTTTGAGGATGGGGCGCTGGTGGGCCAAATGTCTTACGTAACATCGGCCTACTCAGGTGTTTTAGCGCGAGCTCACAGCCACGGAACTCCATCGAGACCAACTGCAGTGATCTATTTTTATTGCACCCACAGCGTGACGTTCCGAGAATTAGAACAGCGCACATAATTAGCTCAACTCAGCTGGAACCTTAATAACTAAGCGAGTACTACACAGTATCAGTACAAACACGCACTCATCAAAAATATTTATACGTCCGTAATTGGCGTCGTCAAGCATGGAAATACAATCGTTCATCACATGCTTTGAAACATGCCTGCTAGCATTTCTGTTCTTGGCGTGAGCTTCGGTGGTGAAGTGGATCCGTTTGAACACATCAGTAAGAACTGTTTTGCATTTGATAAACATTCAGGAAGTCAGAGTGCTCCAAGCTCTAAGGTCACAAGCAGAGATGAGAGGAAATAGAAAATGACGGCGAGAGACGAAAATCTCACCAGCTGCAATGTGAAATATCAAGGTGCCTTATTATGGATATCTATTCTTTGATGTGCTGTTCCCCACAAGACTGCCAGATTAGTTTTACAAAAACTCGTCTACATTAATGCAAATGCCATCTGTTGTCTGTTAAACTGCAAATTGACTTAGAGCTAGAGCGAGACTTGCGAAACAAAAAAAAGAAACTTAAAATGTTTTTTTATCCTGTCAAAAACTTTTCGACTCTAGTGAAATGTCACAAATAAAGGAAATTCCTCTCATGGTTTTTATTTGATGGGGCTGTTCAATTCATCTGTAGACAATCGTAATTCCTTCTCCAAGGATATGTCTGCTTTAAAAAAAAAGTCTCTCTTTGTTTGTCTGTGTCACTGATAGCCTACCTCTGGTTGTTCAATCAAAGCATGCCTTTGTCTCCGAGTCAAAGAGAATATCTATGCGTCTCTTTTCTGTTTATTCAGGTCACATCGTGTGAGATTCTGCTTCGATTGCCTTGTGAAACTAATGAGTTTTTAACTTTGCTTTTGTGGGGTTATGACAGTTCAACAGTGACAGCTTGTTGTTACGTCTGAAACCTGTCTACATTAAATGTTTCCTCAACAAATGAATCGTGAGAAGCAGAAGAAGCCATGGCATTTCACCCTTAATTATGTCACTCTTGTATAATCACTCTCATTCCAAACATTTTACGGTATATGTTTTTCTTATGAAAAAAGCAAACGTTATTGTCATAATCAACTCAGCCAGTGGGGTCAGAATGTGAGAGGACATTTAAAAAAACACTTATACCAAAAGAAAGATTTGTCTGTAGATTTTCATGTATCTCAAAACTTTTCCTTCGGTATGTACTGTATGTCCTCTCGGAGAAGAGAAAAAGGATAGTAAGGGCAAGAAGGGCAAACCTTGGTTCAGCCATAGTTCATTAGGTAAGCGATAGCGATCTAAATCTCCATGTGTGGCCGGATGAACTGTAGCACTGATTAATGACACCCTGCATAAACCAAAGACTACCACTGAGGGAAAGCTTCTTCTGTGAGATCAACAATGGCTCCGCATTGCCTCTTGGAGATGCTACCAACTGTAATGAAAAACATTTCATTTCTAAATAGGAATCCACAAACATGATTCAGGCCTCTGGCTAAATTGATTTATTCTCATGTACCGTTGGACTGATACAATTGAAGTTACTCACTGTTGCTGGCATTCTGTTATGAAGAGACCACTGCCAGTCAATGTTCCTTACTCAATGTATTCCAGTTATGGTTGTAGTTAAGAGCTCTTTGCACATCCCTGTTAGATTTGGTATATTAGGTGCTTGCATAAAACCAGGAATCATATTAGCCATCTGCTGTAGGGGGAATTGTTACAAAACTATGCTACAAATTAGCCCTCTATTGTAGGGGTAACTGTTACTAAACTTCTATACTACAGTGCTATGGATTTTACAGTTGTAATACTACTAAATGTTGAAAGAGATGATTGTTCACTACTAGGATCCACACAGAGACCATCATACCAAAACTGACCAATTACCTTGTTTGGACAATGCTGGTTTTCAGATTAGGAATAAATCTCTATTCCTCTCATTCTGCACCAGTAGGGAACAATGAAAGACATCCTTCTTCTTCACATGTTGTCTGCAGAAAACGTGATCATTGTGTTAGATACAACACTGCCCCCACTAGGATGATAAGATGAACGTGTTTTCTTGTTTTTAATTTAATTGAAGGTCAGAAGAGTCATCCATGTCCGATATGTTTAAGTTTTTTTTCCTCGGCTGGCACTACAAGTTAATCTTCTTAGGCAGCGTATTTCAGTAATCTTAAAACAATAAGATTACTTAGTCTGTCTCTGAAGTGTTGCCAAGGACAGACACACCGTCTTATGATGTAAAATTGACTTCTTTAGAAAACATTTTTGTGTAGTAGAATATGTTTTCTAGGTTAGAAACAAGGGCTGAAGTTGGTGAACAATGAGGTCACATTTCCCTGTTCCTTTGATCTTTTTACTGTTTTACTTTCCATGTGCTGCAGCTTGCTGCGGTCATGCCTGTTCCAACAACTGCATTGTCTCTTTGGTTAGGCATATTCTGTGACGTGTGGGCTTAGATGAAAATTTAATTTGTATCCTGTTTTAACAAGTTTTGGTACAAAATGAATCACAATTCCCTGGAGTTTCAATAATACAATTGGGAGACATTCACATTAGACAAAAACAACACGTCTCATCACAGGCTAATAAATGCATTGTGTAATTTGCTGTGGCAGACTATGATACAACCAAACATTCCCAGGAGAGGCTACCGGTTATAGCTGATCCGAGATCCAAGAGACGGCATAAATAGCAAAATAAGTTAGTAAGGGCGTAAGGATGGTGGGCGTGCGCTCTAATGGCATTGCAGCACTTTGCAAGCTCCTGTGAGTGTGGCCTAATCACTTGTAAGACTTGATTGAGTGCGTGTTAATAAACATTAGTCCGTCTCTCCGCTCGCAGTGATTAGTGCTTTATGTGCTCTGCTCTCCACAGGCTGAAAACGCAGTCCTGAAGATTGATGGAGGGCCATGCTATTCAAACAGCAGGCGTTGCTAAGACAGAAGCTCTTCGTGCTGGGAAGCCTTGCTATCGGGAGTCTCCTGTATCTTGTGGCCCGGGTTGGGAGCTTGGATAGGTTGGTTTTCACGGTCATACTCAGTATGACCTTACGGTCAATTAGTTCTATCTACTTTGAACACGATTCAGCATGTATGAGAATGCATCAACTCATCTGGAACACTTGTTTTTTTCCAGGCTCCAGCCTATTTGCCCCGTTGAGAGCAGACTGACCCCTCCTGGCGTGCCGGAGCAGATTCCTCTCCGGACCCTGCAGTACAAGCGAGGCCTGCTCCACGAGTTCCGCAAGGGCAATGCCACCAAGGAGCAGATCCGCCTGCACAACCTGGTTCAGCAGCTGCCGCGGGCCATCATCATCGGGGTCCGTAAGGGGGGCACACGGGCCCTGCTGGAGATGCTTAACCTGCACCCAGCGGTGGTCAAGGCCTCACAGGAGATCCACTTCTTTGACAATGACCAGAATTACGCCCGGGGAATCGACTGGTACCGGGAGAAAATGCCCTTCTCCTTCCCCCATCAGATCACCATCGAGAAGAGCCCTGCCTATTTCATCACGGACGAGGTGCCCGAGCGCATCTTCAAGATGAACTCCTCCATCAAGCTGTTGATCATCGTGCGGGAACCAACCACCAGGGCGGTGTCTGACTACACACAGGTGCTGGAGGGGAAGGAGCGCAAAAACAAGACCTACCACAAGTTTGAGAAGCTGGCCATTGACGCCAACACTTGTGAGGTGAACACCAAGTACAAAGCTGTACGGACCAGCATTTATACCAAGCACCTGGAGCGGTGGTTGAAATACTTCCCAGTGGAGCAGTTCCACATTGTGGACGGGGACCGGCTCATCACGAACCCGCTGCCAGAGCTGCAGCTGGTGGAGCGCTTCCTCAACCTTCCCTCTAGGATCAGCCAGTATAACCTGTACTTCAATGCAACCAGGGGGTTTTTCTGCCTGAGATTTAACATTGTCTTCAACAAGTGCCTGGCTGGCAGCAAAGGACGCACCCACCCCGAGGTGGACCCTTCAGTGGTGAACAAACTGAGGAAGTTCTTTCATCCTTTCAATCAGAAGTTTTACCAGATTACTGGCAGGACATTTAACTGGCCCTGATGAACTTTAAACCTGTCAATTGAAGTTCTTCAGTTGGCAGCGTTTTTAACACCGTTAAAAGGATATTAAAAGCACTTTGATTGAATTTAATACAAGAACGAAAATGTGACCAAATACTTATTGGAATCAGTCTCTGTTGGTTGGAAAACTAAAATAGTTTGGAGGTTGTGTTGTTGTAAAATGATTCAGTTTAAAGCACCTGATCTTCTTGCATATACCTCACACATGACCCTATCCCAAATAACACAAAATACTCTGAGACTGGGGACGATATTAAGTTGCCATATTGCTTTTTAAGTGACTCTGCAAACACACGTTTCATTCATGTGCCCTACACATGAGGGCGTAAAACCATTTAATTAAAAAAACACATGGCTGAATTCATTACAAATTCCTTAAAACACAGAATAATAAATTCATTTATCTATGACTGTTTTTTGTTTTAATGAAGTGTGACTTTAGAATGAAAATTCCTATGTCATATTGGTTTTCTGATTTAAATTATTTTATGTTATTTATTCTAAATTATTCGTTTACTTGAGACTTGAGTTTATATATTTTATTTAGTTTTCCATTAACATTGCCATAACATGCACTCTATTTTTGACAGATACACTTCTATCTATTTTATCTAACATGAAGTACATGTATCTAAAATTTCACATATATTCCAAGGTCAGAAATAAAAAATAAAAAGGTCATTAATGCAAAAAAAATTAAGAAAAAGACCTTGACTGAAATAATGTCTTCAAGTGCATACAATTCATTATGTAAAGGATGTGTGTTGTGACATATTTTACATTGGTTCATCAGTAACCTTAGTAAAAAGCCATAGTAAAATGTTTTCTGATAGTTCGTATGAAACAAACTGGTGTTTATTCTGAACAGATTTGTCTTCTGTGCAAGTACCCATTCTGTGTCATTCTGTAACAAAAAATATTTAATTAAAAGAACATTTAAGCACTTGATGGCTTGAATATTATTCCAGCTATTATCCTAATATCTTGACCATCTATTAAACACTCAAATCCATCTACACCCTTCTTCAAATATGATGAAACTCACAATTAAGAAGTGTTTTTAAAGATTGCACCGATGATACTATAAATGTTGAAATGCGTCTCCAAATAAATGCTGCCTTATTCAGTATCCAGTCCTATCATGTGTGCTATCAGTCTGGGGCCAGGTGTAGCCAGCCTAGTAAAGGATGACCCCTTGTGTCCTGCCTGTGCTATTTAGAATATCTGCACACCAGCTAAGTTATTTTGACAAAAATATTGTGTCATAATGTCTTTGCACTTGTTATACAGTATGTATTCTTATACATAATGGTCACAGTAACACACAGTTTTCTCAGGCCTCCGGGGACATCTTTTCCCCCTGTGTTCTCAGTGTAAAAGACTGGTGTATAGATGAAACGTGTTATACATAATGATCACAGTAGCATACATCACCAGCATCACTGTATTGCTTTATAAATGTCCAGACTGTAATATACAGGGGGGGACCACTTTCCTCAGGCCTCCAGGGAAATCTGTTCCCCCTGCGTTCTCACTGTACAACTTACTATACGATACAGTACTTTAAAGCCTGTATTTGAGTACAAATTAACTAACTAACATCAAGAAATGTACCTTATGCTCATGGAAAGTAGGTAGAGTACACTATAAACTAACACACCTAATTATATAAATCACATTCAGCTCAACCAAGCAACAAGAGAAAACGTCATGAGGGGAACTGAATTCTCCGGAACATCGGAACACAACCTAACCTCCGTGAGTGCAACACAAGCAAATATGTCCCGCCCCTTTTTAATGATCTTTTCCTCACCACTAGCGTTCTTTCTTCTCTTCAAGCTAGGCTAGGTGGTCTAGCTACTGTGCTAGCTTCCGACCCGGTTCATATTTTCTAAAACAAAAGGAATTCGATCTGATCTACCGAGTATGGCGTACACAGTTGCAGGTGGAACCAAGAAAAAAGTTTGCTACTACTATGACGGTATGGAAATAATATGTATTTAGAGAATGAGTTCTGGCAAAAGACATGATGCTCGATAGCAAATGTTAGCTCGGCCGAGCGACAATAGCTCCGCGAGCAGCAGGAGAATGCTTCTTCCGTGACTGAACTAGACTAGATTATTTGGCCAGTAACTTGTGACTCCTCTCTGTCACTGGAAATGTGACAGAGTGAATTCAACCATCCACTGAGTAGTCAAATAAGAAGTTAGGCTAGTTTAAGCCATATATTCAATCTTGTCCACCTTGCTGGTAAATGCTAGCGTTAGTTGGCTAGAGCTAGCTAACTTGCTATCACATAGTAAAGCATAGCCATCAAGCCGTGCTTCAGTTTTATGTCGTTTCATCATCAGTCTTGTGATTTTGCTTTGTAGACACAAATCACAAGTTGACAAAATACATTAAATATGCATTGCATTCAAGATAGTATGGTGCTGAAGTACCTAGCTTACATTTTTGCAACTACCCTTTCTTACCACACAAACTGGCAAGTTCATTCATTAGCTATTTCAGAAGGGCCCAGAGGAGTAGTGGAAGCCGACCATATGATTGACTCTGACTAGTAAAAATGTTTAATCCTATCCCTCATGATATAATGCATCAAGCTGCATTAGCCTAAACTGTAAATATCACGCACTGAATCAGTGCTGTAGTGCCTTATTATACTGCATTGTAAAAAAATGTTTTTCTTTTGCAGGAGACATTGGAAATTATTACTACGGGCAGGGGCACCCCATGAAACCGCACAGAATCCGTATGACCCATAACCTGCTTCTGAACTATGGACTCTACAGAAAAATGGAAATATATGTACGTGAAGGACACTTAGCTAGTACTAAACAACTTGGATTGCCTCTGACAACCATCCTCATGTTCTGTTTGTCTTTGTTTTACAGAGACCCCACAAAGCCACTGCAGAGGAGATGACTAAATATCACAGCGACGATTACATCAAATTCCTCCGATCGATTCGACCGGATAACATGTCAGAGTTCAGCAAGCAAATGCAGAGATGTAAGTCCTGTCAGCCGACCCTGTAGTGTCACCTATCATAGACTTAACGGAGACAACGCTCTTGTTAATGGATTGTAAAGTGATGCTGCGCTTGTATTCCTGTCCTCGGGTAACCCAAGCGATTATGTTCTGGCAAATTATTAATCAGAATTAATTGTGCTGTGTTCCTCCCTGGTAGTCAATGTTGGAGAGGACTGTCCTGTTTTCGACGGCTTATTCGAGTTCTGCCAGTTGTCCGCTGGTGGATCTGCAGGTACGTTTTCTTGCCATCCTATTTTGAAGTTGGTTACACAAACGTAAAATCATATTGGTCATGTAAGCCTTTTGCTCAGCAAAGTTACTGGTCTCCTTTCATCCATCCAGTTAGGAGGTATGTGTCACATATATTCTACATGGAAGCTTTTCTTATTGGCATATAATTATAGTTGTCATCACATGGAAGAAATGGAAGCACTTGTCAGGCTGTCTCCTCGCTGCCTAATGCCTTGGAAGCACAACACACCCCAGTGGTCCTAAACCAGCTGAGACAGCTGTACGTCAGGCTTTGGCGAGGTGGATGTGGAAGCAGATCGTGGATATTTATAGGAGCTGTCGTACTAGCTTCACTGAAGCTCGGTGCTGTCAGAGAGGATTTCTCCTCCATGCCTTTTTGAAATATGTTTTTTTTCTTTTCTCTGTGAAATGCTGTTATGAGAACCCGGTTTGTCCACTCTGTGTCACAGCTGGCTCTGTGAAGCTCAACAGGCAGCAGACGGACATCGCGGTGAACTGGGCTGGAGGACTTCACCACGCCAAGAAGTCCGAGGCGTCTGGGTTCTGCTACGTCAACGACATCGTCCTGGCTATCCTGGAGCTGCTAAAGTAAGTGTCAGATGGCTGAGCGGTTAGGGAATCGGGCTATTAAACAGAAAGTTGCCGGTTCGTTTCCTCGCTGTGCAAAATTAGGTTGTGTCCTTGGGCAAGGCACTTCACCTTACTTGCATCGGGGGCGGAATGTCCCTGTACTTACTGTAAGTCGCTCTGGATAAGCGAAATTACTAAATGTAAGTGTCTTTCAGACAAACCAAAGCTTGTTTGCTCGTTTCCCTCAACCCCTCAACTCAATGAGTCCATTACCTCCTCCCCATACACTCCCTATCAGATGAGATGTGAGAGAGAACAGGGTGATGATGGGGTGTTTTGTTGGCGTGTGTGTATGTTTTTCCATACTTCTGCCTTATCCCTCCCTCTCTCAGGTACCACCAGAGGGTGCTGTACATTGACATTGACATTCACCATGGCGACGGGGTAGAGGAGGCCTTCTACACCACAGACAGAGTCATGACCGTGTCCTTCCACAAGTACGGAGAGTACTTCCCCGGGACCGGAGACCTCCGAGTAAGTGCTCCCACCTCTAACAACAACCAGCTGTCCCTGTTACAAGCACAGATTTAGGGGGTGGCATGTTACTCAATGTGGATATACTGTTTTCATAGTTAGAATGAATGTCTAAAAAGCTTGATTTAAACATCTTAATATTTGATTGTGTTTGTATCCCAGCGTTTAGTTAATCTTCTGCCTCTTCTCAGGATATTGGTGCTGGAAAAGGCAAATACTACGCTGTCAACTTCCCCCTCAGGGACGGGATTGAGGACGAGTCGTACGAGCAGATCTTCAAGCCTGTAAGTAGCTGGCTGCACTTCCCCTGTGCTCCTGAAGGGGGGAGGGGAACAAACTGGGATCACGCCCCACTTGTTGCACCAGTCATGTCTAACGTTACCATCTTGTGTGGCCTGGCAGGTGATGGCTAAGGTGATGGAGATGTACCAGCCCAGTGCCGTGGTCCTGCAGTGTGGAGCGGACTCTCTCTCCGGGGACCGACTCGGGTGTTTCAACCTCACTATCCGTGGTAAGTCGGCCCTGGCCTTGCCTTGTCTTCTCCTGTCGAAGTCGCATTGTTACCATGGTCGCATTGTTACCATGGTTCTGTTCTGAATCAGAGGTTCCATCTTCTCCTTCCCTTCTTCTGTATCTTTGTCAGGCCACGCCAAGTGTGTGGAGTACATGAAGTCCTTCAACCTGCCCCTGCTCATGCTGGGCGGAGGGGGCTACACCATCCGGAACGTGGCCCGATGCTGGACCTACGAGACGGCCGTGGCTCTGGACACCGAGATCCCAGACGGTGTGTCTCACTGTAAATGTCAAAGCGTAAAGTCGCCACCAACGTGTTCAGACTGAACGATGCATGCAGAGACTCGTGAGCTCCAGTTTGAAAGGACGGAAGCTGTTCTCGTCTCTGTTGATTCATGGATTCATTCAGCTATTTGATTGAAATCGAATAGCTGTCATTTTCCCCCTTAAATGGCACAATTTTAATTCCATGGGTTAATAATATGACTCCTTTTGAGTTACATCATATCTTAATACTGATGTTCATGTTTAGGATAGTTCTTGTTTCGCCTAACCTTTTCTCATGCTGTTGTTTTTTTATTTGTATTTTATTTGTTATCAGAACTGCCCTACAATGATTACTTTGAGTACTTCGGCCCTGACTTCAAGCTGCACATCAGCCCGTCTAACATGACCAACCAAAACACAATGGAGTACATGGAAAAAATCAAGTAAAGATATTCTCAACCCTCAAAGTTTTCATTAATAAATTGTACATTAATATACGATCCACATTACGATATACGGGTGAGAGACAATGAAACAAACCCCCCAAAATCTCTCGAGCTCCTTATCGAGCGTGCCTCCCCTTTCACATGGTAGCTTTCAACCCGTTCCTGTTGCGTGTATTAGTTAATTAGATTTTGCACCTTTTGTATAGTATAGTTAGACTTGTATAGTATAGTTAGACTTGTTTAAACTTACAGCACTTATTTAAGATTTACTCCTATATGTTGCATGTATGCACCTTCCTGCCAAAGTAAATTCCTTGTCTGTGCAAACCTTCATGGCGATTAAAACCCTTTCTGATTCTGGTGTGTTTCCCTTCCAGACAGCGTCTGTTTGAGAACCTGCGGATGTTGCCTCACGCACCGGGAGTTCAGATGCAGGCCATCCCGGAGGATGCCATCCCAGACGATACCGTGGACGAGGACACAGACGACCCAGACAAGCGCATGTCCAGTAAGAAACACCCACGACTGATTAACACGCCATGGCGTTGCTGGTGCAACCAATGTGAATTGATTAAACTGAAGTATTCACACAATCAGAACCGGCCCAAGGCATAAGCGAACCAAGCGGCTGCTTAGGGCCCCTGTGGCCCTAATAGTGTGCGAATAATAAAGCATTAAGAAGAATCAATTGTATTGGCGTCACCGAGGGTCCCCCAAATCAATTCTGCTTAAGGCCCCATAAAGGCTTGGGCCGGTCCTGCACACAGTCCAACAAAAAGCTAGCTGGAAGGAAAGGAAGGGAGGAAAAAAATAGGCAGCACTTGAACTTGCATGTGTGTTTTTGGTAGTTCGTGCCTCAGACAAGAGGATAGCCTGCGACGAGGAATTCTCCGACTCCGAGGATGAGGGAGAGGGAGGCAGGAGGAACGTGGCCAGCAACAAAAAGGCCAAACGCTCCCGAGTGGAAGAAGACAAGAAGGAGGGAGAGGAGAAGAAAGTTGGTAAGTAATCCAAACTCATATTCAGTACTCGTCTTAATGCTCATGGTCACAGCGCTAACGTGGGTGTGGCTTTCTGCGTGCTTCCTTACAGAGGTGAAAGAGGAGGAGAAAGATAAGGAAAGCAGCACAGGGAAGATTGACACAAAAAGGTTCGTCATTTGTTTCTGTCTGTTTTGAACCTCTCGTGTATATTTAAAATCTGAAGCTACTTTCTGATTAATCCAACTCATTGTCATTCCTCTTTTCTTTAGTGTGAAGACTGAACAGACCAGCAGCACCTGATGTTTTTTGACTTGTTGACCATACAACACAAGAAGCATTATATTCATTATGACTGATCTCAGTGACATAGTTGTTTTTCTTTTGTACAACGTAGTATTGGATTATTTCTTACTGGTTAACCATCCCCTGTACATGTGCTTTGTCTTACTTTGACAATCCCTTGAATGCATTTATATTTCAACGTGCTTTCACCTGAATGAAATATCCATGATCTGTAATTATTTGTTTTTAAAGGATTATGTGGGACTTCCTGTTGAATAGCCTACGATGATTTCATATTTGTTGAAAACCTGATATTTTGCATTTGCCAATAAACTTTTTTACAAACTTGAGTTTTTTACTACTGTGTTTTAAATATAATACAATATGCAGCTTCGTGTGAAATACAGATTATCTAATGAATCAATATATACAATGTATCCACGCGATGGCGCAGTATCACTTGAAATATTTTCGGTTCCACTCTCAACCAACTCGTGCGTGGTATATTACGCCTGATGGCGCTAGAGTTAAAAATGCTGAACAAATTGTGAATTAAGCATTTTATGTAGAGGCAGAGCTACTCCAGTTTAATTTTAGACCACCGGTGGAACTTCATGCCAATGCCAAAGTGAGAGTAGCAACATTTGAGGACACGTAAATCGAATTGATGTAAAACGCCATGTTGGCAGAAGATAGAAACATGGTTACCCGTTAATACTGTTCGTAAATTCACAATGTCATACATTTACCTACCTAAAAAAAACGTTCTCATTTAGGAGAGCTATATTAAGCATGTAGCCTAGCTTCGGTGGATTCGACACAGCCTTGCCGACAGGTGAAATCTGGACCAGAGAAGTAACCACAACCACAGGTAAAACTTATTTGCATTTAGGGAAACTGCATATAATTTCATCCAATTTAGAGATGGAACATTTAGTAGCTGTTTCCTATATAATACCATAGTCAAACTCCAGGGAGTTTGTTCATAAACTTTGTAGCGCTGGACTGGAACTGAAACATTTGAACTTTTCCATTTGAGGTTTTCCATCTTTAACAGGGCAGCTGGCCTCGACCAGTGTTCTAGCCCTGCTGCAGTTTTACCTCATTCTAGGTCTGCTGCAGTTTTACCTCATTCTAGGTCTGCTGCAGTTTTACCTCATTCTAGGTCTGCTGCAGTTTCCCCAGTTGACACTTGAATTCATATCCTTAATCTACTGACTATAAATGAGCATTTTAGAAGGTGTTAACCTTTGACGTGTGAAATCTGCCTGTCACAAAAAGGCCAGGTTAAGTTCATGTAACAGGGGCCAGATTGAATTGAACTCATATCAGGTGATAGACTTGTCAGCCACAATGTTCCCAGTTTTTACTTGTAAGCAACGTCTTGGTTTCTCTGTCATTAAGTTTGGGTGTACTGTCTGCTATATGATGAAGCACATTCCAATGAGTTTGGAGGTGTATGGTCATATCTGTGCAGATGAAATATTTCAACGCACGTTATAATTAATCCTGCTGCTGCTTAGTTGCATTAACTTTGTAGACAAGGGAACCACTTTCAGAGATAGGCCAAGGCACTGATTCATCTGCTATTGATGAAAATTACCTTCAGTTAAAATGATTATATCAGTCAGTGTGTAATTTGAAAACCTGTGCTGGATGACAGAACAGAAAAATGTGTCACTAAGAACTTTTGGTGCATCTTGTCCATTAATCCATTCCCCTTTATAAATATAGACACATTTGACGTCATACTTACCTGGCCAAGATCTCAGTATTCCACCAGTAGTACTGAAGGTTGACACACTAGCGTTTAACCATATTTCTTTGAAATGTTGTAAATAAAAAGACATATGCATTTCAAATTTTATTCACATTTATTTTCGCTTTTAGTGTGCTCACAGAAAATCAGAACACCTTAAGCAGGAGTTTAATAGCAATTTTTGTAAGCAAAGTTACATTCCATCTCTAAGTCAAATTGGTCAAAGCTTCTTCAGTATTTACAAAAGCAAAGGAGACAAGATGCTACACAAACATTGCATCTGATAGAGATTCCTTAATTTGTCATAGACCACTGAAAAAAAGCATTTGTCTGCTGTAATCAAACATACCACAGTATATAAACAGTAACCATTCCACTTATCACAGCTTGGTTGAGTTCAAAATTGCTTAAAAGGTCCTCCAGGATGACTTGTTTTGTTATCTTACAAAAATGAGCGGGTGGAAAAGAGCTGCAAACTTCATGTGCTTCTTGAGATCAAGATTTCATTTGTACAATAATCACAGTTAAAAACACCCCGCCTATACATACTTACACTTTATTAAGGTCATAAAACCAGCAATAAACAATTAAGCCTATACAACTTGTATTTCTACTGAATCACTGACTGGTACAGCTAATGAGAAGTGAAAAGCTCCTATGATTTTAAATGACTTCCTAAACCTAGATCTGGGAATTGTATGGTTGTCTGGTTATTGTAAAAATGACTTAGTGTTGTAAACCACATAGTACTCTCATGGTACATGGATATTTCTTGTTTCATTTTTGTATTTCAAGACTACTCTTTACATCGTAGTCTGTGGCACAAACCCTAGGCACAAATATGCCACCTCCAATATCTTTCCCCAACCCACCCCCAAAACCCCTTCATTTACATCTCAACTTTATCCCCCTCCTCCTTCATACCATGGGCATGTCCATACATTTTGACAAGTTTACATTTTGTATAAAAATGCAAAAAAAAAAAAAAAAAGGAAAACATTTAATACTGATGCAAAAAAATATATGGCAGAGTGTGGATGTATTTTTTCTGTATTACATTTCTAAGCCACCCACCTCCCCGCCCCTTGGAATGATAGTAACAATGGGCCGAGATGGGTTTTGTGGAGGGGGAAGGGAAAGAAAGAGAAAAAAGCTTTAAAATATCCCTGGTTGTAGACAAGTTCTCCACAGCCATGACCTGGCACCACTCCAACATACAAACAGGGAAATGTTCTTTGATTATCTTTTTTCCTCTTTTTTTTTTTTTTTAATATTTCTTCCGTTTTGCTCTTTAACCATGAGGCCTTACTCGGCGGCGGTCTCAGCGACGGGGGCCTCAGGACTGGATGCGGCCTCCTGTGTTGCAGGTGCGGCCTCTTCTGTTTTAGGTGCCTCCTCAGCTGCCTTGGCCTCTGCAGCAGGTTCAGCAGGCTTCTCCTCGGCCTTTGGCTCCTCGGCGGGCGGGGCAGCCTCGGCCTCCTCGGCTGGCTTCTCTGCTGCCGTTTCTGGCTTGGCCTCTACCGGGCTGACAGCCTCTTTAGCCTCCTCCCCAGCCGCGGCAGGTGCAGCCTCGCCCTCAGCTGGCTTGGCCTCCTCGGAGGCGGCAGCCTCTGGAGCCTCTGCTGCGTCGGCCTTGGCCTCCTCCGTGGACGCCCCGGCCTCCTCCCCGGCCCCGTCCCCGGTCTCCTTTTTGGTTTTCTTGAAGGAGAAGCCGCTGAGCTTGAAGGACTTCTTGAACGAGAAGCGCTTCTTCTTCTTCTTGGGGGTTTCGGTACTTGTTGAGGGTGTGGCGCCCTCCTCTGGCTTGGCGGCCGCTTCCCCCTCGGCGGCGGGAACGGCCTCTACAGCCTCCTTCTCCCCCTCTACGGCCTCCTTCTCAGCAGGAGCAGCCTCGGCCTTCTCGGCCTCTTCCTTGGGGACCTCCTCTGCCGTGGCGCTGCCGTTGGCCTGCACCTCCTCTTTGCCAGCCTCAGCAGCTGCAGGAGAGGCATCACCATTTACCTTCACATGGCCATTCTCCTGTTAAGATAGAAGAGTCCATTGATTAAACAAAATTAAGCTCAATTGATTTTCAAGGGAGATGGTGTCCATTAAGACTTTCCACCCAATGGCACTAGAGGCAGTAGAGACCACAAAATCAACTGGGATCAAAGCGTAGCCCTTTGACTCGATATAATTCTGTCTAATGGCTACATTTCGTTCAATATTGTAGATGAGAATCTTTCTTTGATTACGAATACATTTTAAGGTTTAGTTTTCCACATTTTCCATCAGAAACAACCTATTTCGCGTTTAATCAGTCAAGAATAAATCGCAAATTGGAAATACGGACGCAACATCTCGGATTAGTCGCGAGGGGGCGATGCATATCTGCAAACAGTCGCTCCGACACCGAAGCGCCAAGGCAAAGCAGCTGCTCATTAAAACAGCAGATGCTCATTAATACACCACATCACGAATAGCAACGTTAAGGATACCCCAAAAATCCAATCCTTCACAACCTTTGAATTTTTCCTTCCTATCACTAATTAAATTCACTAAATATTTCTCTGTGCTTACCCAAAAGGGGCGCATAATTCTAATGTGGCTCTGAGTCGCCTCCATCTACACACACAGTTTGAGCATCTGTAACAAAAGGCGTGGTGGAGTTAGCTAGACCGTAGAAAGCCATTGTTGGCGTCGAGCATCTTTCACAAGGACAGTCTTGTATTCTTTGTTGTAGTTAAATGATCGAAATCAGAATAACTCAAATTGATTAATTTTCCAATTTAATACACGCTTATATGCACCATATTAAGAATCTGAAATCACTGCTTCAAAAGAAAGCCTTCCAAATTTGTCACGGAATAATATTCCCAATTAATCTATGGAGTCTTGGTTTATTTGCAACAATTGTGTTCCAAATATTCATCACCAAGTTTCAAAGAACATGTCGACTATTCAACAAGTTAATAAAATACCGTATGCAGTAGAAACGATCAATTATTGGAAACAAACTCATGTCTGGTCGGTTGACAATGCATTTTTTATCAATATAGCCGACGATTTTTTTTGTTGCTAGCCTAATAAACCGGCATGCGTCTCATGGTGTAGGCTACCCACAATAACGCACGGGTTGCGCCCTTGCGCATATGCTCAAATGAAGCTAAAACATTTATATCAAACTATTTATGTACATGGAATTACATTTACCTGTCCATTAGTTTTGGTTGGCGAAGCAGCCGCCTCCCCTGGCTTTTCAGCCACGGTTTCGCCTTTTGCTGCTGTCTTGGAGAATTGCGCTCCCATGCTTTCGCTCCAACAAAGAAACTCTACCGATCCAAAAAACGGAACAAAGACCACAATCGTCTTTCTTAAATGCAAGCTCTTAGCCGATGGTCCTCTTTGTAAAGTTCACTGTACAAGTAATCAAAGTCCAGTCACAGTGAACAAATTTGGAAAATCGCAGAAAAAACCTGTCAAGTGAAGAGAAGCAATAAAAAATCCCAGATTTGTGGCTGTGTCGCTGTAGACAGGGTGGAAAATGGAGAAATTTCCCTTGTTGCTAATAAGATGCGGAGTACAACGCCCAAGTGCACAGATGAATGGGCATTCCGAGCGATGACGGCATCCGCGCTCGGATTCAGCCAATCAAATGGCTCTTACAGAAAGTGGGCAAGGCTTAAAAACGAGTGAACAATGGATTTTAGGAGATTGTAACAAATCAGAAAAAAATCAACATGTCCCGGCAACAAATCTTCTAAAATTGATACTCGACTCAAGAGGATAATTTTACCATGACTTTGGAATATGCGAATGGAGGAGGACGAACATTTTAGTCTGAACAAATTGATACCTGTCTCATTATAACATTGACTAATTTGTATTAATTGTTTAAGATTATATTTGTCATTGGTATCTATCCCATCTCAACCAATTGGATCGTAACTCGGTGATTGTGGTTAAGATATAGCCTATTGGTATTTAGCTTTTTGACTCTTGTAGCCTACGTGGCCTGAATAAGCTGTAACAACATCGACTTGACACTGCACATATTTCTATGTAGGCTGTTTAGTCATGGATGTATTTTCTCCTTGAATAAATACTGCTTATCTCACCATATGATCATCGTGTGTTTACAAAGGCTACACTTTTTAATTAATTTGAAATTAGTATATGACATTGCATTAGTCATATGTACCTGTGCATGGATACTATGTCGAGTACAGTAAGGAACAGCATATTCAGGTCTTTTAATGCGATATACTATCTTGAGAAGTAACTGAACGTATTTGGCTACCATCCAGTTGACACATTTGGTTTGATATAGTAGCCTATGTAATGCATGAGATTAATTGTCTTATTCGTGAGCAATGTCGTGTCATTACTCTACCAGCTTTAATTAGGCCAGCGTAATAAATTGATTGCATGAATAATGTTAAGGTGACCTGTTAGGTCTACCAAATAAAATGAGAGGGAGGGGCAGCACGCAACAGGCTTAAATCAATGCTATGTAAAATGCTTTGGTTTGCTGAATACATCCATGCAGTGGATGCTGCGGTTGTGGAGATTCATCTGCATGCAGTCAGAATCTAAAAGCCTCACATTGCTTCCTCTTTTAATGTTATTGTTCTCAGTCGATACAGGAGACATGGGGTATGGAGTTGTAAAGGGTAGTTTTATTTCTCATTGTTGCTAGGTGTTGTGTTTCTGTCATGGTAATCAGAATGGTTAAAATGCATTAAAAATTGAGATGAGGGCGTGGAGAAACACATTGCCCAGAGCGCGTCTGTGCAGAGAGGGCAAGTGTTTCACAGGGACATATTCTGACCGTTCTGATCGCAAACCGATAGTGACTAGATGACTGATAACTGGTGTTTGTGTACACCAGGATAAGGTTGTAAAAGTTAGCTGACACGGCGATTTCGTGTAATTGATGGGATGCACATTGATGACAGGTAGCCTAACATCATTTAGAAATTTCTGAGGACGTCTCTGGACCATTGTTGACAAATTGCGGAAGTGTAATATATATAGGCCTATATATATATATATATATATATATATATATATATATATATATATATATATAATTATTTTTTCATTACATCTGCAGTTGGACGAATCACAATGCTTTGTTGTGCTGGAAGACAGGATTTACTTTGACCTGACCAAATAAATGCCCCTGTAAAGGCTGAAGTTACTTTCGATTTAGTCAAGTAACTTCACCCCGCGTATAAAATGCGCACATTTGGTTCACTTCACTATTATGTTGATTGACTTGCATTCATTGTGCAAGTGTTCAAGTGTTTCCATTGTGGCACAAGTTTAAAAAGTACAAGTAACAGCAACAATCACTGCCTGTACTGCAGTTCCCTGTCTGGCCGAGTTTCAGTTTGTGTCAAAACAGTCAGTCAGCAGTTTCAATTTTACATATTACACTGACCTGACACAGACCAAATATCAAATGTCTTCCTTCAAGTTTGAGTCACATTGAGACACATTCATATGAAAATCAGATTAGTCATATTTGCTGACTGATCTACAAATGTAACAGTAAACGCAGTCCAGTCATTGATTAACAGTATATGAGAGGGATAAACATGGGTGACATAAATCTCCTTTTAAGCGACAAGATAAAGAGCAAAGGGCTATTCAGGGTCACAAACTGATCCTCACTATCTCCCTACAGATTGCTCTCTGGGCATCTATCTACAGAGACTGAAAGAAGTATGTGTATGAAGAGAGGAGAGGGGGATGGGTCATCACTAGATCATAAGGAAACACATTCAGCAGCCACAGACACTTAAATATTTCACTTAGCAACCCACTTCCTTGTGATTCGTCCTCTCCTCACGCTCAGCCAAGCAAAGGGTTAACAACCTCCCTTTGTGTGTGTGTGTGTGTGTGTGTGTGTGTTTGTGTGTGTAATTTGGGGTGGGGGGTGGGAGGTGTTGGCTTGGTAGGTTGTGTATGTTAGAAGTGATCTACTCCAAAGGGGAAGTTGGTGTTCACACAGGTCCAACATTTGCTATGCAAATACACCACTGTAGTGTCAAACGTCCTCTTACACAGGAAGATGATAAATAGATACGGCTAGGTTACTTACACATAGTACATGTTGGGCTTCCTGGAAGATTTGGGGGAATTGAACAGTTATCTGTTCTGTTCTGTTATCGTATACATGTACACTATGCAAACACATATTCCAGTGATACACTATTTCAGCTTGTATCCCCTTTTCCTTATTACTAGGAAGTGCATGGAGATTTTTGTTGTTGCTCACATCTAGTGACAAATTAAAGCTCATTTGAATGTGCAGTAACACATTAATCACAAGTGTAACATAACAGGAAGATTAAGAACTGTCTTTTACCTACACCTAAATCCCAATCTGTCTGTGTAAAACTGTTCCGGCTACGGGTTCTTACCCTGTTGATATGACATTAGCAAGTGAAATCTGTTCTTTTACATTGAAAGAACACTTTCAATCTGCTAGACTGATGACTTTACTCTGCCCCAAAGTCGTTGTTACTTATCTAAATATCGATCAGGAAACTATTTACACAGCTGGTTCTACCCAGACTCTCATTCATTTGTATTAATGGGATAGTTGTTGACACACTGCATTCTTGAGGGTGTTTAGTTAAATGAAATCTCTTGTGCCTGTTTGCCTTCTACTGACCAGATTAACACACTCAAAATATTCTACTTACAAATGTATTTAAAGAAGCCAGCGTATGAAGCCCTCACAGAGACATACCTTTTTGCATTCAGTGTTTGTGTGGACTTCTGAGGAAAGGTGAACCATGACATCATAGTGTATTGGTGTAAGGCTGGATGAAAACAACTTTCTCTGTGCATTTGCAACACATGGTGCATTTATTTTTGTCTTGTTCTTATTTTCTTTACAAAGCTCTTTTACATTACTATGATCAGAAGAGTAATGGATTGCCCACAACCTGCTTTCAATCCCCTTTCAAACTGCCTGTTGAGAGCAGACTGGTGTCAACCCTAATCTCTATCACCAGGTTTTACAGAGGAAAAGTGCTAGTACAAAAGCCTCCGTCCAAACTCTGAGTTGATAAGAGATCAAAGGCTATCCTAACTTATAGAGATAAGGATCATTAATATCCAGTTTGCTTTCAACAGCCGTGAGAGAAGGCCCTAATCTCTGCAGCACTGAGGACACAGAATGGCACTCCCTTTGGATTCCCACTTCCTCCTTCCCTCGTGATCTGTCAGTGTTGACGTGTTATGTATCTCTGTGTAAGGAAAACATTCGGCAGCCTTGATCCCAACATTTCTTTGGGTGTTGAGGAATGCCAGACTACATTTGTCTACAGCCGATGTTGTGTAATTTCGCTGATCTGAGGAGAGAGAGTGAGTGAATGTCTACACACACAACAACAGGGAGTAGCCCTCGCTGACCCGTCTGAACGGGACTGTGACAGGAGGTGAAAGGAACCTATTTAAAACTCAATCTGCCCGTCCGTAAACTCTAGTCCTTAGCTTCTCCCACTGCCATTATGGGAATCCCATTAGTTGGGGGCCTTTGTGTCTTGTGGGAATAGCTTCACTCAACCTTAGTGGCAAAACTCAGATTTGTCCAGGTCGTTATACCAACAAAAGGCACGGGAACCCAACACTCGTCCTGCCACAAAAGATCTGGAAATCGAATATTCCGTTTCATAAGCCTTGGTTTTGTGTGTGCTGGAGGGCTGAGCTTCCGCTCTGCTGAATGATTACAGGTCTCCACTCCCCTCGGTGGATCTGGCCCTGATTCCTGCTCCCTTCGCTTTGTCTCTTCCTCTTCTCACCACCACACCCACTCTGGGAGCGATGAGGGAATATCTCCTTCTGTTTCGGGTGTGCCTGTGTGCTGACACAGATGGCGAACCAAGCCCCCCTCATATCCAACACCGTGGCGAGCTTATCTCTGACGGCGATCCTAGACTCCTGCTGCATTCGGGAAAAACATTCAGTGTTCTGCGATGGGACACCTCGAAGGCTTGTGTGTTGGCTTGTTTTTTGGGGCGGGGAGCGGTGAGCATGCTCCTACCCACAGGGACCTGTGTGCATGTGCTCACACTCATAGCTCTCTCTCTCCTCTCAGCCTGGCCTTCCCACATCTGTGAGTGGGTGAAACCATGGCACTGGGAGAAACAGCATTCAATTACTGCAGATACACATCTATTATGCAAGTTGTGTTTTCCTGCAAAGTGATTATGTAAATATTTTATTTTATCCGCATTGTAGGAAAATGCATTGGGAGTTGTAATATCCCTGTCTTAAGCCAGGAGTGACTTAAGTGGATGATTTCCATGTTTACATATTAATGATTTGGGTTTGTTAACATATATTGACAAGTAGATGGGTAATATATTGGTAGAAAATAAATCAGCAATAACAAACAATACAGACAGATCTTATAGTTTTGTGATAAAAAAACTTTGCAGAAAACTGCTTTTCCAACACCTGCATGAACGTGCACTGTTTGTTAGCATGTAGAAAGCTTTAAAGAAGAACACTAGAAAACGAAAGATGAAGTGTTGTGTATGTGTCCATGGGGAGTGAGGGAGGAGGGGGGAAGGGGGGGGGGGTCAGACTGTTGTTTGTGCGGCGTGTCGATTAGACTTTTGTCTGTGTGGGCCGCTGCATCAGCACATGCAGCAGCCGCAGGAATGCCACCGGCTGACAGATGCACCAGAACACAAGCAGCATGTGTCTCCCAGAGCGATGGTTTAGTCCGGCAGGCAGCCCAGAGCGGTGGGTGCCAAGCTCTCATCCCTCTGTCCTCTTCCCCTCGGAGCCCACGGGAGAGAAGCCCAGCATTGTGTGTGTCTTTGTTACGCCCGTCAATGCCACACTGCCAGCACAGCCAACTTGATTTGTAGATTTTGATGACTGAGCTTAGATAGCAATGCTTTTTCCTTCATATCTGTGCCACGCGGGGAAGACTTTCTTCCTCCAGTGTATTCTCAGCCTGTTCTCACCCCTCCTATTTAGCCTCACATTGAGAGTACACCAGCCAAGGGGCTGTGTTGTGGTGGAGCATGGGCAGAGATCGTGGCCTGTAAGAGCGACCCGTTGTGAGTTTGTGAAAATACAAGTGTCTCTCATGCTGATGACTCTTTGAACATGAGACGTGTGTCTCCATCATCATTTTGTCAGTTCACGTCCTCTGGAAGTGTCCTCCTGAGCTCCCCCGGGCCCAGGGGCCCTCTCCGCCCTGCTGGCCCTCAGAAAGCCTCCGGGGTCTTGGGACTGTTTACACATCCTCGCCCCTCTCCTTTGATCGTCCCATCGGCCGGTTGCTCCCAATTAATGCTAAACACGTGTGGAGGGTCTGTGACCTGCGGCCTGCGTAAACAGGCCCTCTGTTGCGTGTGGCGTCTGGGGTCGCTCGTGTTTGAAGCAGGAGGGAGCAGGAACAGAGGAGTGGCTCTGAAGCCTCCCCTCCTGGTCGTCTTGACTACAAGGCATTCCAGTGTCAGTGTGGAACCTGCAGACTCATCAGGCGCAGCACCAGACCAAAACAACCACAGGTTTATGTCATTAGAGGACGGCCCGAGGGGGCCCTGTTTGTCTCTCTCTCTCTCTCTCTCTCTCTCTCTCTCTCTCTCTCTCTCTCTCTCTCTCTCTCTCTCTCTCTCTCTCTCTCTCTCTCTCTCTCTCTCTCTCTCTCTGTGTCTCTTTCTCTCTCTGTGTGTCTCTCTCTCTCTCTCTCTCTCTCTCTCTCTCTAACTCTCTCTCTCTCTTTCTCTCTCTCTCTCTCTGTGTGTCTGTCTCTCTCTCTCTCTCTCTCTCTCTCTCTCTCTCTCTCTCTCTCTCTCTCTCTCTCTCTCTCTGTGTCTCTCTCTCTCTCTTTCTCTCTGTGTCTCTCTCTCTCTGTGTCTGTCTCTCTCTCTCTCTCTCTCTCTCTCTCTCTCTCTCTCTCTCTCTCTCTCTCTCTCTCTCTCTCTCTCTCTGTGTCTCTTTCTCTCTCTGTGTGTCTGTCTGTCTGTCTGTCTCTCTCTCTCTCTCTTCTCTCTCTCTCTCTCTCTCTCTAACTCTCTCTCTCTGTGTCTCTCTCTTTCTCTCTCTCTCTCTGTGTGTCTCTCTCTCTCTCTCTCTCTCTCTCTCTCTCTCTCTCTCTCTCTCTCTGTGTGTCTCTCTCTCTCTCTCTCTCTTTCTCTCTGTGTCTGTCTCTCTCTCTGTGTCTGTCTCTCTCTCTCTCTCTCTCCCTCTCTCTCTCTCTCTCTGTCGGTCTCTCTGTGTGTCTTTCTCTCTGTCTCTCTCTCGCTCTTTCCACAGGAATGGTTGATTGATTGACTTTGCTCATGTTGTGATGATGTTGATGAACAAATGATTGCTTTTTATTGATGTAATACTATATTGACTGGGACCCCTACGGTGTTTATAAGGTTTGATGTTTTCGCTAATTTTTCTAGGAAGTGTTCCAAACGGTGCCACATGGTGGACATGGCAATAGGCACTCTGGTCCCTGGAAAAGAAACATTTTTGGCAGAAAGCTTGCGTGAGTGAGTTGTCCAAGCTCAGAGTTCAGATTTTTCGAGATAAGAGAAACCGCAGAACTCTCAATGGAGAGTCTAAGTGTTTGTAATCCTGTCCCAGTTAAGGGGGTATTGATTCAAGTCCTTATCTGGTGTGGATGTGTCATGAATTAAATCAGACTCCCCATAATAGTGGCTTATTCTCCAGGGTGGGTATATTAGGTGACTCCCTCTACTCTGCTGTCTAAGTGCCCTGCTTGTCTGTGGTCTAAACATAGTGACTGAAACAACAAAAAATAACATTACGAAACATCCCATGTAAAATTAACTGTTAATGTAATCAGGTCTTTTCTTGTTCCAACCAAGTACACAGTGGTATGGTGAATGATATGTGTATTGGGTTGTTTTGAATCTATAAGTGTGCGAATCTTACGCCTGGCAACTGGGCTAGATAACTTTGGCACTGTTGTCATATTTTTAAGCTTGTCTGCTTTGGTGTTCCTTCCCCACAAAACAAACAAACATGCACAGACAGTCAGAAAATGGTTTCTCTTCCACCACAAACAGGAAGTAACAGTAGCTACTGTGGAGTTTGGATTCAATGTTGTCAGTTGTCATGTTCAAATGCATTTGTAGTGCTGTTTTGTCGTTGATAAAGAAATGCTCCATAATCTTAAAAAATATCCATAATCTGTACTCGTAGTACCAAATACTTATTTAAAAGATTACACGGTATGAACCAACAATGCAATACTCCACATCATTTCAGTAAACTATTGCTGTTCAAACCTCCATCTTTTGCTGAAACCTCAGTGTGATGTAATATCCCCTGCCACTTGTCTTAACTCTACCAAGCTAGACAGGCTGCCCTGTCTGTGGACAGGCTGCCCTGTCTGTGGACAGGCTGCCCTGTCTGTGGACAGGCTGCCCTGTCTGTGGACAGGCTGTCCTGTCTGTGGACAGGCTGTCCTGTCTGTGGACAGGCTGTCCTGTCTGTGGACAGGCTGTCCTGTCTGTGGACAGGCTGCCCTGTCTGTGGGCAGGCTGCCCTGTCTGTGGACAGGCTGCCCTGTCTGTGGGCAGGCTGCCCTGTCTGTGGACAGGCTTCCCTGTCTGTGGACAGGCTGTCCTGTCTGTGGGCAGGCTGCCCTGTCTGTGGACAGGCTGCCCTGTCTGTGGACAGGCTGTCCTGTCTGTGGACAGGCTGCATGGGCATGTGTGGTGGCATGCATGAGACAGTGATCCCTGGATGTGTCTGTGTTAAAGAGATGGAGGAGAGGAGGTACAGGTGTGTGGGTGGAGGGGATCTGTCTGTCTATCGGCCCCATGTCTGTGAGCTGTTAGGAGACCCAGCTGGGGAGGGAGAGGGGGAGAGAGGGAGGAAGATAGAGAGAGAGAGAGAGAGAGAGAGAGAGAGAAAGGAAGGAAGCGAGGGAGAGAGAGAGAGAGACAGAAAGAGGAAGAGAGTGAGAGGAAGAGAGAGAGAGATAGAGGAAGAAGGGGGATATGCCTCTGGCAGCTAGTCAACTGGCAACAGAGTAGCCTTAGAGAGTTGTTTTGGGTGGTGGAGGGAGAGGGGGAGGGAGAGGGGGAGGGAGAGGAGTGATTGGCTGAATAGCAGCCCGGGGTCTCAGCATAGCCCTGATGCACCTGTTGTTTTCATAACAGCAGCAATCATTAAGGCCACTCAGCCTTCACCCCCTAGTTACTGCAACCCGTCATGCCAACAGTAGTGCTGGAGACCAGACATGACATATTGTCTTTACAGTGAGTGACTTACCGTCAGAAGAGTCATAGAAGAGGTGGGGTCAGATGGCTGAGCGGTTAGGCAGTCGGGCTATTAATCAGAAGGTTGCTGGTTCGATTCCTGGCCGTGCAAAAATGACGTTGTGTCCTTGGGCAAGGCACTTCACCCTACTTGCCTCGGGGGAATGTCCCTGTACTTACTGTAAGTCGCTCTGGATAAGAGCGTCTGCTAAATGACTAAATGTAAATCTAATGTAATGTAAGAGGGCCTTTTGATCCCAGAAATGTAGGTTCACTTGGTGGCAGGGATAGCTTGACTGTAACACTGTCAGAAACAAATGAATACAATTACAGGTAATGTGTTTCAATGACAGAGTTTGAATAGGAAGCAGGCTACACAGAGATGCTAGCCTTGCAAGCCTCCCTGGCACGGCTAACAAGCACATCTATGGACAGCAAGAAAATAACAAGCCCATGCCCCCCCCCCCCTTTTTAGTCAGCCTGACCTTCTCCTTAATTTGTATCACCATAGTAACCACCTACAGACAAGGCCACCATATTGGATGGTTGTTCCACCTTCTCTTATGTAACTCTGTATGGAGTCTGATGAGAGGCTAAAGACTTTATGTAACTTACTTGAGATTTATACGAATGTGCTGATGGTATAAATTGAGTTGAGTGTGCTTAATTCAAAGGAATAGATATAAGCAATATTAGTGTGCCATGTGGAGTGTTTTAAATTAGGGTCTTAATGTAGATAATTCAATCTCAATCATGAATGAAATGGGTACATGTCAGCACAGAAAGACAACACAAATTAGATGTGTCAACTACGTTGTTGAAATAGAGTTCATGTCAGGGAGTCTGTTGGTTAACTTATTCTTCGCGTGGTAGAAGTACGAAGCACCCATTCAGGTTGTGCTCAGGTTGTGCGGTGTGTTGTTTGAGGATCTTTGTCAAAGTCCCCTGGGGCATGTGATAGAAACAGAGGAAATCTGGATTCCAGAAATGTAAATAGAGCATACACACTGGTGGCAGGCCAGTGCTGTGTACCGAACAGTAGTCTCAAGTGTTCACCAGCTAATGTTTGGGCTACCATGCTTAACAGAGCACATCTAGTCTGGCTATTCGATCTGCACATGCCCAGATCATCCCAGCTCACCTATGTAGTTAGCACAGGCACAGGATCAGTGGAGCCTGTGGATAATGAGGGGGAGTTTGCGCTTGTTGCTGTCACACCAGAATACTTGTTGTACTGGATGTCTAGTAATAAGCTGAAATGGCAGCTTATGAAACACACCACAGAAAGGTAAACAGTGCCAGTTATCCATCCAGCAAGGTCGCCCCCCCAGGTTGATTTTTTGGTCGTGGCAGATAGCTTTGAGGAGAGTGGCTGAGCCCAGAGTGGCCGGCTTATTCCTCATTAGAGAGTTAGGGTTAAGAGCTTGGAGAGCTTCTCTTGTGCTCGTTTAACATGGGTTTCTGTTTGGCTTGTCAAGCACCTCTTTATAGGATATGCTGTCTGACGGACTCTGTGTTTGGAAACTACATTTAGCAGAGCAGGCTCACCATTGTATAACATCGTGTCCAATAATTTAAGATCTGTCCCAGCCTGCACAAGTTTATTCATTCACCGCCATTAGTCCCCCGCCACACACACACACACTCCACTCCCCACACACACACCCACGTTGATCCCTTTAATCTATATGAAAACAGTCTCTTTCTCCCCTGCTTTGTTAGCAACAGATGTCGTTCTTTATTGGTGGTGTGTTTCAGGTGGCTGGCTCTGAGAATGTTCTAGAGAATTTCCCGTCTGTAGATTCAGTACTAGCAAAGCTTGATGGTGACTTTAGACCGCCTCAAGAGCATGACGGACAACTCCTAATGGACCACGAAGTGCACAGCCACTTCTGATGCCCCTGGTGCCTGGCTCTCATGAATATAAGTAGTGGAGACTGTTGCACTGTTCCAGGGTTCAGTCACTAGCAGCTTACTCTAAAGGACTATCTCATCTTGGCGAGAGAGAGATTATAATGAGTATACAGCAAGCTGGGCACAGAGAGAGACTTGAATCATGAAGCATGTGATTAAACCCTGCCACGGTTTTCACCTATGTTACATATGGTCTAGATACAGATATTATAATAATGTACCCTATACTGTTATTTCTGGTTTATATTCTGACACAATTTAATAAGTCTTGGACTGGGGTTACCCTGAAACCAGGTCCATGAATAGCTTTAGCAGCAAGCCTGTTGAT
Organism: Osmerus eperlanus; assembly: GCF_963692335.1. Lineage (NCBI taxonomy): Eukaryota > Metazoa > Chordata > Actinopteri > Osmeriformes > Osmeridae > Osmerus > Osmerus eperlanus. Next base: position 2,400,869 of record NC_085025.1, read on the forward strand.
AACATAAATAATGGATACAAGACCCAGCAAAGATTAAACAGAATTCTCGATTGCAGCAGGCACTGAAGGAAACGAATGAGTCTAGAGACTGAGCTCAGAGATCTCCTCTCTATTAGGTTTAGTTTCCCAGGCCAGGTTTTCCTTCTGTTGCATGTACTGATAGTGGGAGGGAAACTAACACCAAAGGGTAAAGACATCATGGATAAACAATGGAAGACATGTCTATTAAAGCAAACTTCTGACCAGGGGTGAATTCAAGACTGCAAGTTGCAATTCGCTCTCGTTCAGTCTTCCTAAAGTCTCTCCAGTGACCTACTTGTGAATCTGCATCGTTGACTCTGATTTTTAAACTAACCCTTGACCTCTTATATGCCTTGAAGGGATGCTGTAGCTGTCAGGCCTGCCGTTTCAAAGTGAACTAAGAGATTTTATAGCTGAATCCCACATTAAACCTGTCAACAGATGTCCTGAGGCACTTATAACGCATTAAAGTGGTTCAGAGACAAGGAGACTCATAAATCATCTTGTCTGAATCAATGGATTCCAACATACTGACATGATTAACTGTCAACCTCAACAGTGTAGCTGGTATGCAACTATTAACGTACAGTAAACGTAATTGTAAGTTTGCAGAGATGGCAAAAGTACACACATCTTTCACTCAAGTAGAAGTACAGATACTCATGTTTTAAAAGACTAATGTAAAAGTTGAAGTGCTGACCACACTTTTTCACTCAAGTTAAAGTCAAGAAACGTGGGCTCTGACTTATCCGTAAGTAAAAATGTGCGGTTAGGCTCCATGATACTGCTAGCTGTTGGACCTCACATCATCATACATTAATACAAGTACTCATCAATGATTCAAAAAACATTTCAGCCTTTGGAGAATTTTTTTTCAACCTTTTTAAACTTTCTTTCCAACACAATTGAAAGAAAGCTTTTTTCAAAGCTTTTTTTCAAATTCTTTTTTTCAAATTCTTTTTTTCAACCTTTTAAAACTAGCTATCCACAGTCTATCCACAGTAGTTGTCCAAACCACCGGATTATCCAGCTACTACGGTAGCTAGTTAGCTAAATACTTAGCTTTAGTTGTCCTTGTCTTTGCGCTGTTGCTCAGCTAGTATCTTCCTAAATACTAAGTAGACTATGCATAGTTAAAAAAATATATATACATCAGTTGTAGAATGTAAGTACACCCATTAAAATTCTTGTTTTTCTCTAAATATTTGGCCGTTTGATAGAATTGGAGCTGATATAGTTAAAAAAGAAAAGAAAATGACCCTAGCCTCAGCAGCCGCAAGCACACTTCACAGTTTCCCCTGAAATTATACCCTCTCTGGTTACCTTATGAATTTCATCTCTCTGACATAGGAGGGCTCACATTCTTATGCGGAATGGAGACTGCAAGGGCTTAGAAGATAACCTTTTTGTCTCTGCCTGGTGACACAACTAGTCTCCAAGTACACAGATTTAATGAGCTGGAGGTGAACTGCTAATACTGTTTTCTCTCCTCTGTCAAATTGCCAAAGGGCTGTGTGCTGGAGGAATACACTCTTTAATGAGACCACACCAGGCCTGTTCGGGTCTGTTCTGTTCACCCTTGCCTCTGTAGCTACCTAAGAGCTGTCTGGGACTAATCTGCTGTCTCTGACTCAAGTTTCCAGTCTCATTTAATTCAATGAAGATTGGATCTCAGGAGAGCCTGGTTCTTCCAGCACTTCCATCATTAGCAGTTGCCATGTACAAAACGTCATCCATGTGTTGAGTCTGCCATTTCACACATGCTTCGGGGTGGTTTGCTACCTTGATTTTAGTCAATTCATGTATTGTACGAGGAGCTGATGAATTAATTTGTGTAGCCTTATCAAAGAGACAGAACACCAAATTCTGTTCCATCTCAAAGTTGTCATTCAGATCAAACTGCTTCACGTGTTTGTCCGCTCTGACTTAGGATAAAACTGAATGTTCCCCTCGCACAAACACATGGGGTTTCAGGTAAATCAGAATCACGCCAATGAACCCCCAGCTTAGACGGCTTTCACGGTCTGAATTGACGAGTGTGAGCATGCTTATTTCTGTCCCCGTAGCGAGCCATGTTGATGGCAGTTGGCCCATCGCCGTGACACCCTGTGTGAGTGTTAACAGATGAGCAACAGTGAATAGATGGCCACTCATGGGCTGTATACACGTGGGCCACAGATGCACCTCTGTAAGCCAGTCCCGTTGGCTGTTTAAGCCAGGGAACCGGCATCTACCACACATCTCTGCGGCCGTACTTCACATGCTTCGCAGACCTTTTGGCATCCACTGCCCTCCCCGAAACAGACAACTCTCGCTCTCTGCCATGGCAGCTTCCCTGGTAGACACACAGCCTGTGAAGTTCAGTGGTTGATTGTTAGTGTGAGGACGAGGAGAGTGATTGATACATCTTGTACCAATTAAGCTCAGAGGAGCTTGGAATCTGTCTCCTGAGCACCATGGAGCTGTGTGGCCTTCGGGGACCTGCTGTCTCCTGAGCACCATGGAGCTGTGTGGCCTTCGGGGACCTGCTGTCTCCTGAGCACCATGGAGCTGTGTGGCCTTCGGGGACCTGCTGTCTCCTGAGCACCATGGAGCTGTGTGGCCTTCGGGGACCTGCTGTCTCCTGAGCACCATGGAGCTGTGTGGCCTTCGGGGACCTGCTGTCTCCTGAGCACCATGGAGCTGTGTGGCCTTCGGGGACCTGCTGTCGTTGAGTGTGTGCAGCTCCCAATGCTCTTATCAGTCTTCCTGTTCATTACACAGCCACCACTGATACGGAGACTAGCCATGTAATACTCAACAACAGGGGAGTCAGGTGGCTGAGCGGTTAGGGAGTCGGGCTAGTAATCTGAAGGTTACCGGTTCTATTCCCGGCCGTGCAAAATGACGTTGTGTCCTTGGGCAAGGCACTTCACCCTACTTGCCTCGGGGGGAATGTCTCTGTACTTACTGTAAGTCGCTCTGGATAAGAGCGTCTGCTAAATGTAAATGTAATGTAATACTATGTGTGACCTTTTAAATCCCTTGCTGAAAACAACCACTTTTCTAGGGGTCACTGACTGGTTAGGGCCCGAGTAATGCATGGGCGCACCGGCTGCAGATGCCTCAGAGCTGAATACAGTCTACACTGGACTTGAGTCGTCAAATCTCAGAAGGCCTGGTTGTTGCCAACCAAACCAAACCCACCTCAGGCCTTCCATTTCCGCGGTAGATAAGACGCGATGCCCCAGCGGGACAGGCTGGTCGCACTAACGCTCCCTCATACTTTTAACTCACTTTGATGGATGGAATTCTTCATTGCATGACACTCATGCACCGTTCACATGCCTGGGTCTGTCGCTGCTGCAGGAGCGACAGACCTGCCCACCTCAGAGCAGAACAGCCAATGGGAACCAGGCCCCATAGATGAATCGGAGCTCATTGAATCTGGGATTAAAAGGTTGATCTCAATGGGACTGTGCTTCCCCTGACAGTACCCCCCAGACCTCTTTACCTTGTTCTCCATCTGAAGCTAATTGTGAGCCCTTCGGACTTCAGAGGATCACTTGTGTGATGCCTACACAATGTGGAATGTGAGCACAGATGCACACACACACACACACACACACACATACACCACTGCCCTCTCTTGCTACAGGTTTACATGTATATACGTAGCTTGGTATGCTGCATAGGCATTGTTGAGTGCTTTGGAAAGGTCTCCCGAGAACCCTGAATGTTATGTTCCCAAGCCCTCCACATATTGTATGTGACAGGCAACAAATGGCTTTGGTCAGAGCCTTCGTGGAAAGAATGGCAAGGCCATGGTTAGGGCTTCTTGGAATTCTCCAGGGGAATAAAAACATCATGCACACAGTTTCAAAAGAGGTTAAATGTATTACAAAAGGACAATCTACAGATGAGTGGCCATTAAAGAATAGCATGCTTTGTAAGATTAGAGAGGGATTCTGGTTCTCTCTGATTCTGGGTGAACTAAGACACACACACAAGCACACTCTCTTACAGAGCGTGAAACACTCAACTCTCACACAAAATGTATCCACGGTTATATTTGAACAGTGTGTTACTGTTTAACCACATTCTAGTTTAAAACCCAGTGGTTCTATCTTAGTCACTCATGTCTGTGGCCTGGTGGATTTTGTGTTCCATTAAAGAATCCAGCTAGATTAGCCTCAATTAAATAATGAGGTTTTCTGTCAGGTGGAAGTATGGCTTTATTTGAGCGTGTTTTGTTGCGGTGCTGTCTGGTTTTGCTGCATAAAGGGTCTCCAGGTGTCCCTGGTAATAGCATCCTCAGCAGTTGCACAATCACTCTTTTGTGTGAGGAGAATTCAGTTACTAGAGACGTGTTGGCCGTGGGTCTAAACATCTCTGGCTTGTGCGTCAGTAGAGTATTTGGAGGAGAGGAGGACTGATTTGAAGCTGTTGGATCAGCCACGGGCAACCACACCCTTGACGTCCAAGCTAAAATCCTCATGAATCTTATTCCAGTGGTCAAAAGGTTTTCTGAAAGGAAAAACAACGAGAGCTTGTGTATTTCTTTTGCTTGTATTTTTGAGAGGTATCAGAAAAAGCATCCTTTTTTTTTTAAAGAAGAATGTTTTTTTCTTTAAAAAAGTACATACCAGGAACCTTCCTTTCAGAGAACCTTCCTTGCTTCGCTCATGCAGATATGAGGGAAGCAGGTTCAGGCGTGGCACTCGGGCAGTGCGCGGCATATCACCCACCGCCGTGCTCTCAGGCCATAGGCTCAGCTCGATAGGCGGCTCTATAAAGCCGCATCATGCACGCATACGCATTGTCGATACCTACTGTCTGCGCTGCTGCCACCCTCCACCATCCCCCTTCTCCCCCATGTGGTCTGTCTGTTCTCCCCGTGGGGGATTTCACTTGTTGCTCCCCATGTACATCCATTCCGCCAATGTAAAACCATTTAACATGTGTATGAATAAATGGTGAAATCAATCACGTGAGTGTCTTGACTGAACTGCAGTCACTACAGTTAAAAATGCAACTGTATGTGGCAGTTTGATTACTTGAAAAGTGTTATTTGGCTAATTTTCTACACCCAGCATTCATTTGAGCCCTTTCTTGATACCCTTATCTCCTGATTGTGACAAGCAATATGTGTGTTGTATCCAATCTCACAGTTTTATTTGATTTGCGTTGACAATGTCATATTCAAATACTGAGCCTAGTTACCTCGTTGTAACTAGGCTCATTATGCAAATAAAACCAGGCAGCCGCTGAGCAGTGACGACACTTGTGGTTGAATCAGCAAACAGCTGAAATGGCCACTCAGGAGCTTCCAAAGAAATGGGCTCAGTGTTATTCCTAGCCATTCTGACTTGTAAGGGGTTAGCCATTGAAGAAGTTACTCAATTAGTCCCATCGTCATGGTTTGGAATCAGCATCACAATAGAGGCTCCAACACTCTCTTTTTTACATCCCACCATTCCATCTGCATTTCCCCAGATTGCGGACATACTCCAAAATAAGTGGATGGGGAACTATGGCTATTCCCTGCCTTTTCCTGCCTTTTTCTCTGTGTTGCTGTTGTTGTTGTTGAGGTAAAGAATGCTTGGATGGTTATGATTAAGTTTTTCAACAGTGTAAAAGATTTACTAGGATTTAATGTGTTTCGCCTAGATACTGAACCTATAGGCTCCTGTTATGGAATATCTGTTGACTGTTTGGTGTAAGGTAATAACCATGATTACAATTCAATTAAAATATGTTCTTAAAAGTGAACCTGGTTCGAGGCAATTGCATTTGCCCATTATATGACGTAACTCTAATCCCAGCCAAATTATTGACTTCACAAAATAGGGTTTTACCTTTTTAATGGGTTTGTAAATACCCTGAGTGGTGTAATGAGGGATTTGGGATGACTGTTGCCAACAGACACTGCTCTCAATAACATCATATCATTTGCATATCCAATCTCAAATAAATAAATAAGATACGCCCACTACTACAGTATCCTACTGCGGTTACATTTAACAGATGGATGGTTTTACAAAGAGAAAACATCGTATGGGTGACTCGCAAACAAAGGCTACATAAAGAACAGACTAATCCTTTAATAACACGATGTGGAGAAGCGCAGAGAAGACCAGGAAAATCTGTGTTTGATAAAGCTTGTGTGTCCGTATTAGGAGGTATTTACTGTAGCACACCAAGAGACCACAGGAAGATTTGTTTGACCCATGTAGTCTTTCTTTCAGATCGGTGTGGAAGGGTTGTCCTTTCTGATACGAACAGTTTCTTACCCTTGTATGAACTTCTGCAAAGACAGACATTTCGGGACACAACAGGGGAGACGAATGTTGTGAAGGACATCGGATTCTATGGACGTAACCTCATATGACAAGCACTAGTGATGGCTCATTCTACAGTTGTTTACCTTCCAAACAGGACCTAGCAGTACGGTTGGGAAATAATCAAACTTTTACTTGCATTGTTTGTTCGTTAATACTCATTATTTATATTCCAGTGGTGGCTATTAAATCGATTTGTCCCCTACTAGGGCATTATATAACAATGAAGCAACCTAAGACCGTACTTTTCAAGGTCTGAATAATAACCACAGAGTAGAAATCAAACTGACCACAGGCATCACCCCAAATATATTTAACATCCCCTGTTCTCCCTTGGCCATCCCCACCCCCAGCTCTCAGCCACCATGCATTTCCTCCCAGAGTACCTCTTACCCCCCCCCCACCTCCTCCTCCAAATCCCCTACACCCCCCAAAATCCCCATCTGACATCCCCCCAAATACTAGCAACCCCCCAGCCCCCCCCCCCCCTTTAGCCTGGTCGCTAGCTGCTCTGGAGAATCCCAGTGACCTAGATTCAGTCAGAGTTTACTGTGGGCTCCAGCCTGGGCTGCTTTCACTCGGTTGCCAGCCTCAAATCCACAGGGTGCTCGCACATCAGCGCTCTGACCCACATCTCCATGGCAACAGCTCCACAATGCCCCAGTGAAGCACTGACGGGCTGGCGATGGGAGGGAGTGGAGGGTTGTATCACTCCCTGACCTGCAGAGTAGAATGGTGGGCTGCACAAAGTCCCCCAGACTCCCCCATCACCCCCACCCCAATCACTCTTCCTCTCTCATTCACCGTCCTCCATTTTGTTAGAGAATAATTAAAGCACACATGGACGGGGGGGGGGGGGGGGGGTGTAAATTCCAATATGGCGGCTCGTCCAGCATGGTCCTGGTGTGTGTGACCCAGTCTGTGGTGGACGCAGGGCAGTCTCGTGTCCATTTCTCTTTCAAGCCGCACGGATAACCTCATGCTGCTCCTCCCCTCCCATGCCATATGCTCCCACAATTCACTGCCAGCCATTTTGGCAGTTTTTTTCTCCTTCTTTCTCTCCCCCCCCCCCCCCCCCCCACCCTCATTTGTTGACTTGCAGTCAGTGTATATATCAGATATTTGACACTGCACACTCCCAAAATACACCATACACTTTTCTTTTTTGAATAAAAAGTTTGCATGACAGGGAGTTTTGCTTTTCTACCACAAACCTGTCATTTAAGATTGTCCTTTTTTTAAATAATTAATTGAAAGCATTACAAGGATATAGCTATTAATGCGGTAAGTAGTTGGCCCCAACTGTAAAGGGATAGGGTTCTGATCCTTCAACAGACGTTTTTCCCTGTTCACACAAATGGAAGCAGGCAGTTTTGGCTCAGATCGTATTACAGAGTTGGCCAATGCCACTCTCTCTCTCCCAGTGTTCAACTGAACACCCCCAACCCCCAGAATTGGACTGGCCCGCCTCAATCTTATCACAATAACACACTGTCACTTCACATTTACGCAGGGTGAAACCTATCCTGCCAACTGCCACCACACAGCTCAGATAACACTGGTGACAAACACCACTCTGTCTGTCTGCCTGCCTGTCTGTCTGTCTGTCTCTATGTCTGTCTGTCTGTCTGTCTGTCTCTATGTCTGCCTGTCTGTCTGCCTGTCTGCCTGCCTGTCTGTCTCTATGTCTGCCTGTCTGCCTGTCTGTCTGTCTCTATGTCTGTCTCTATGTCTGCCTGTCTGTCTGCCTGTCTGTCTCTATGTCTGCCTGTCTGCCTGTCTGGCTGTCTGTCTGTCTCTATGTCTGCCTGTCTGCCTGTCTGCCTGTCTGCCTGCCTGCCTGCCTGCCTGCCTGTCTGTCTGTCTGTCTGCCTGTCTGCCTGTCTGCCTGTCTGTCTGCCTGTCTGTCTCTATGTCTGCCTGTCTGCCTGCCTGCCTGCCTGTCTGTCTGTCTGTCTGTCTGTCTGTCTGTCTGTCTCTATGTCTGCCTGTCTGCCTGTCTGTCTGCCTGTCTGCCTGTCTGTCTGTCTGTCTGTCTGCCTGTCTCTATGTCTGCCTGTCTGCCTGTCTGTCTGCCTGTCTGTCTGTCTGCCTGTCTCTGGGTACGTACTGTGGCAGTTTGTGACATGGAAAGAAGCCACGCACTTCAGCAGCTGCCAGCTCTAAACACACTTCTTATACCTGTCACCACTTTCACTATTTTGCCAACAAAATTGTGAATTCTGAAATCAATGTGACTGTTTTCCTCAGTGTTATTTGACCCTGTGACGTGTAATGGAATTCCACTTTTTGATCATATTAGCTACTTTCTGAAATCCTATTGATCTCTGCAGCTCTGCAGTGAGGAGAAAGTCTTGGTTACCCTAGTTACTGAGGGTAACTAATCAGGATTGTGTCGTGCCACATCACTTTACATGAACAGAAACAGTCTGGACAGTGGGGTGCTGTCAAAATGCTCTCTCCCAAATGATGTGTGACCCGGTAATGTGAAGGCCCGTTTGAGACGGCCTGTGCAGGTTTGGGAGTTGATAGCAGAGCCTGGCACTTCTTAAGCAGCTGTCTGCTTCTGTCAAATTTATTGAAAAACATGTGAAACTGGATTCCCACATTTGTGGACGCTGAATTACTTCAGCCTTCTACCAGTTCACACCTGTTTTCCCTTCATGTAAATCTTGTGTGGATACCACAATGAGACTCTGTATGACAGCCTCCCCCTTGCCCCGAGCGGTCAACGGGCTGATATTCCATCTCTGCTGCCATTCTCTCTTCTCAACAAGCTTTTCCAGTCTGTCAGCCTTCTACCATGGCAACCGGTGGAATGGAGAGGTTTGCAAAACAAAGGCCCGGAAAAACATAATATTTTGAAAAATACAAATCTCCCCCAAGTGAACACGGGAGAAAATACTTTTAGTTGTGAAATACGCCCTGTAGAGAATTGTCCACTGCTTCGTTTTCAATAAAACTTCTGAAACTGATATGGAAGACTTCATTTCACCCTGGGGCCTCCAACAAGCATGTCTGTACATAAGTTCAGACGATCATGTTTTCTCTCTCTCTCTCTCTCTCTCTCTCTCTCTCTCTCTCTCTCTCTCTCTCTCTCTCTCTCTCTCTCTCTCTCTCTCTCTCTCTCTCTCTCTCTCTCTCTCTCTCTCTCTCTCTCTCTCTCTCTCTCTCTTGTGTATTTTCAGGGGATAGAGCAGAAAACCACAGTTTGAAATATGTTTACAGACAAATGACTAGCTCACTCTAGACCTTAGTGGTATTGGAAAACCAAGCCATTTCAGATTTGGTTCAATATTCATCTTTTGAAGGAGTTTAAGATTTAATGTCCCGACTAGTACAACAAACAAACGGTCGCCAGCCCTCGTTGTCACATTCTGAATGGCAGAAAGTGACAGACTCATGCTTCACTATAAAATGGAAACGGTATTGTTTTGCACAAGGAAAGACATAATGGTATTGGTAATGATTGTTAATTTCTGTAAAAAGTTATTCTGTGCAAATCCAGTCATTTGCCTTGACAGCTTATGATTAACTCATTGAACAGTAATCCGTTGTAGAAGTCATAATTATTCTGTTCCGATGACGTCCCTGGTATTATCTCTGAAATGCATCATCCCCTCATTGGTAACAGGGAAATAACCAAACGACAACATCTGCCGTTAACAGGGCCCTCCTGAAAGGTCACCGGATTTGAAAGGTCACTGGATTTGAGCCATTTCAAACTTCATCCTGACATGCACAGTCGCTAGTGATCTGCACTTCACTGTGGAGGTCAGAGCCTTCTTTGCAGGTTGTCATAGGACGGTGATGGGTCTGTGTAGACAGTTGACTTAGATCCAAACTCTAAACAGAGGCTGTCTGGGGGATTAACAACCTTGGGCAGGAGAATGAAGGTGTTGTCTCTGGTGTTGAAATAAGTCTCCTCAACTGTTGAAAAACTCACTCTTCTACATTGGTAGAAAACCTGATTCTTCTGTCAATAAAGACACCTTACAAAAAGAGCAATCTTTTTTTGTCATATTCTTTTATTTAAAAAAAAACCACATAAAAAGTAGCATACTTGGAGAGGGCTCTCTTCCTGCGGTGTCAGCTCACACTGAGCTGAATCTTCTTCAAATACACACCCTAGAGAAGTTACTGTGTAGCCTGCCAAATATCTTTGTCAGTCAATCCCACAATGTAACTGTAGAGATATTGTGAAGTTTATCAGTTCCCCTTGCAAAGATCATTCATCCATGTGAGTTGTAACTGAATAGCACTTTTTTTTATTTGAGAAAAAATTACTATCATGGCCGTCTGGCTTATAAAATGTCTTGTTGGAAAAGATCCCAAGAAATGTCTCTATTCCGTCAGTGAGATCAATTAGAAGATCTTCAGGCTGACCCTTATTGTGATCCTCCTCCCCCCTGCCCCTCCACCCTGACTAGGAGCCCTGCCAAGATCATATTAGACTGATATGCGGGCTCAGCTAAGCACAGCCTGTGGTCGACACTTTGACCCCCCACTCCCTGGCTTGTATTGGAAACCCTGGGGCTGTGTGTTTAGTCTCATCTACCTCTCTTCATATTCTCCTCCCTGTGAGACCATGATGGACAGATGCCACTCTACCCCCCTGCCCCAAACACACACACACATATACATACATACACACACATACACACACAGTCGTTTCCTGGTTCCTTTTTCGACATCCTCGAGTTCAGCCAGTTTGCCTGGTGTCCCGGCAGTCCCACAGTTGCCTGGTGTCCCGGCAGTCCCACAGTTGCCTGGTGTCCCGGCAGTCCCACAGTTGCCTGGTGTCCCGGCAGTCCCACAGTTGCCTGGTGTCCCGGCAGTCCCACAGTTGCCTGGTGTCCCGGCAGTCCCACAGTTGCCTGGTGTCCCGGCAGTCCCACAGTTGCCTGGTGTCCCGGCAGTGCCACAGTTGCCTGGTGTCCCGGCAGTCCCACAGTTGCCTGGTGTCCCGGCAGTCCCACAGTTGCCTGGTGTCCCGGCAGTCCCACAGTTGCCTGGTGTCCCGGCAGTCCCACAGTTGCTGGTGTCCCGGCAGTCCCACAGTTGCCTGTGTCCCGGCAGTGCCACAGTTGCCTGGTGTCCCGGCAGTCCCACAGTTGCCTGGTGTCCCGGCAGTCCCACAGTTGCCTGGTGTCCCGGCAGTCCCACAGTTGCCTGGTGTCCCGGCAGTCCCACAGTTGCCTGGTGTCCCGGCAGTCCCACAGTTGCCTGGTGTCCCGGCAGTCCCACAGTTGCCTGGTGTCCCGGCAGTCCCACAGTTGCCTGGTGTCCCGGCAGTCCCACAGTTGCCTGGTGTCCCGGCAGTCCCACAGTTGCCTGGTGTCCCGGCAGTCCCACAGTTGCCTGGTGTCCCGGCAGTCCCACAGTTGCCTGGTGTCCCGGCAGTGCCACAGTTGCCTGGTGTCCCGGCAGTCCCACAGTTGCCTGGTGTCCCGGCAGTCCCACAGTTGCCTGGTGTCCCGGCAGTCCCACAGTTGCCTGGTGTCCCGGCAGTGCCACAGTTGCCTGGTGTCCCGGCAGTCCCACAGCTGAATTAATCCCAGGAAAAAAGCCGTCCTCCTCTCTCTGACCCCTTGCTGTTCTCCAAATGGATGGAGGCTCTTCTTAGTTTACCTCACAAACACTGCTTTGATCGCAGTCCTTCCATGCTTTCTCTCAATTCCCCCTGAACAGGTTTGACTAACCTTAGTGCCTCTGTTGCTGGTGCCCAGAAGACCAAACAATATACCGTGTCTGAAGTCTTGTAGCAGCTATTCTCTAACACTCACCCCCTCTTTGGTCTGCAGTGTTGTTTCCTCTCAAGCTAGTCTGTGTGTTGGTGTTTGGAAGACCAGTGACACTGTTCAAATTAACAGGCTTAAATAGACAGTGGGTCCATATAGATGAGCTCATTGTTTGGTTTTGGCTTTGCCAGAGCGCATCTCTTTCCATCTGAATGATTCTAACTAAATAGGACCTGTGTCACATTGGATTACAGCCCAACTGCACAGAGGGCAGTTTTAAAACATTGAACAGAGAGGTTATTTTCAGCGCGATTCATGAATTATTTCTGTCCATTTGTTGGAATTTCAAAGAAATTGTTGACGCTCTTGTCATCATTGCATGCAGGTTTTTTTGGGGCCTCTCCTAACAACAAGAGTGCTGTGACTTTTTATTTTGTATTCAAATACTCTCTTTTTCACCTAATACTGATTTCAGAAAAGCTGCAAAAGTTTACAAACAGCCACACCACCTCTCTCTCTCTCTCTCTCTCTCTGTCTTTCTCTCTCTCTCTCTCTCTCTCTCTCTCTCTCTCTCTCTCTCTCTCTCTCTCTCTCTCTCTCTCTCTCTCTCTCTCTCTCTGTCTTTCTCTCTCTCTCTCTCTCTCTCTCTCTCTCTCTGTCTTTCTCTCTCTCTCTCTCTCTCTCTCTCTCTCTCTCTCTCTCTCTCTCTCTGTCTCACTTGCATCCTCTCCCACCACACAAGCTGAGAGCGATTAAATACACAAAACAAGCATGTATGAATATGAAAGCAATTTTCCACTTTTCTCTTGTTATTTCCCCCACGCCTCAAACCCAGGAGGGATGCAGGATGACCTCAGCAGCCGCAGCACCCAAGATCAGAGTTCTTTTCAACCTTCTCTGTTGGCTGGAACTTTATGGAGTGGGCAGATTGGTCCCCTGGACCCATGCTGTGTCCTGTGATAGAGGCTGAGCAAGCTTTGGTGTTTAGTGACACTTCTTTTAAGGGTATAATAGGTTACCTTGGCAATAAAAACGTAATTGCTTGATTTCACACAGACACACACACACACACACATAGGTCCTGCCTCAGCAAGTCATTGGCACCTACTCATGAAAAAAGCGTTGTAGCGTAGACTAGCTCCATTTTGATATGCGTGAGGATGACTGGGTCCACTGACAGTTAGTCGTTTACTGGGATGTGGATCCAAGGACAAAGATCCTCTCTCATAAAGCACCGAAGATCTATTGTAGGTTACCATGATCCTGTGTTGATGCAACTGGGCCGTCACAGTGGATCCTGACTGGCCTAGACCCCAAGTCTTGGAGTCAGGTGGCTGAGCGGTTAGAGAATCGGGCTAGTAATCAGAAGGTCGCTGGTTCGATTTCTGGCTGTGCAAAATGACGTTGTGTCCTTGGCAAGGCACTTCACCCTACTTGCCTCGGGGGAATGTCTCTGTACTTCCTGTAAGTCGCTCTGGATAAGAGCGTCTGCTAAATGACTACATGTAAGTCTTCATGACGTCACCCATTCAAACCCACCTAGTTAGCTTTGTGCTAAGGGAGCCGCTCCTCTTGGTGGTGTGAGAAACAGCTCAGGCTGGACCATGGAGCAGACACACCTTGACTTGCGGAGCAGAACTGGAGGTCTGAGATCCGCTCCTCAGGTCTCCTCTAGGATTAACGTTAAGACAGGCTGCTGGATTCCGGTTCAACAGGGTATTCTGTGTTGTGGTTTTAGAAAGTAATTAGTGTTTTTTTGTGGATTGTTAGTAATTTCATATATAAAAAAAAGGTTTGAGGTGGTTAGCTATCAGAAGCACATCCAAGAAGTTGTTCCTGCTCTTAAAACAAAACTATACTTGCTATGTGGTGGCAACATTACATGATTAGATAAGTATAACACATGAGTATTGGATTAGATTTTTTTTACCATGACAAGTTCATTTGATAGTTGTTGCCTCTGCTTTGCTGTTGGATGTGAGTCGGTTGTGACTTCATGAGATCATCAAGATCGTCTTCTGACTGAAAACTGTAGCCACCAGATCTCTGCTCACAATCCTAGCGAAACACGTTCACACCTTTCCCATTCACAACAAACCCAATTGAAAGTAATCTCAAAATCAGACTTTACGACAACGTTTTTTTATTTCTCATGAAAACGTTTAGTGATTTACATTTGTCAAGCGGTATCTAGTAGTAAGAATCCATGATGCGTCTCATGCTCATGAACCTCATGTTGCCGCCCATGCCTCCCATGCCTCCCATCATCTGGCTGAAGTTCCTGTACTCGCCAGGCCTCATGTACATATGCCTGCCTCTGTAGTTGGGCTGCTCGTACATCAGCCAGTTGCCCTCCATCACGTTGCAGGACATGCAGTTGGACATGCGGTAACGGTCCATGATGGACTCGCAGTCGTCCATCATCTCGTGCATCTGACCTCCGAAGTTCTCCCTCTCGTAAATCCTCATCCTGTAGTTACCTCTGTGCATGGGGATCATACGGCAGGACCTGATGCTGTCGCTCCAGTTGAACATGCTCATGTAGTCGGGGTACTCGCCCCTCCTCATGAAGTACTGGTTACCCATGTAGTTGGTGCGGTCGTAGACCATGAAGCAACCTCTCTCCACCCTGCAGGAGTGGCAGCGGGACATGTAGGAGGACATGTCGGACATGTCGTTCATGCACTCGTAGGAACGGCCCTGGAAGTTCCTGTCCTCGTAGAAGGTGATCTTGGACATCATGTTGGAGGTCATTTTGGCTCAGAGCTCTGGTGGGGCTTCAGTTGCTGAGGCTGGAACGCTTGGTGATGGACTGACTGCCTACCTGGTGGAAACCTTCGCTTTTTATACCTGCCTACCACAGGCCCCATTGTGAAAACCCCCTGACTTGGCAACATGCCATAGAAGCCAATAGAGGTTTGTTCACATTTAGCGCTGGGCCCCCTCAAAAGACCTACAGTAGCGGTTTCTCTTAGAACACTGTAACAAAGCCTGTTTGAATACGCCAACAGGGAATAATAACGCTCTTGAAAACTGTAAATTGTGTATTGTGGAGCCTTACAACACAGACAACGCAAACAATTTGGACAAATGTCTGACGTTGTGATAACATGTTCTCTCCTGCATTGAATGGCAGCCCCCATATTTTTGCTTGTGTTTTAGAATGTTCTGTACGGTATCACATTTGATTATTTTGCCTGTAATTCTTAATCTCCACAACATTAATTTGTTGAAAGTGTTTTTCCTCTGTGAATGGAAAGCACAATGTTTATGCTACAGATTCAGAACAAAGTTTAGAATCCAACTGTATGAACTTCTTTGAGGACACAAAAGAGTGTACATGACACAGACCAGATGCTATTTGATGACTGGAGGGATTCTCCAACACAACTGTTTTCTCTTATCCCAGTTAACTTTCACTTCATGTGTGTATTAGTAATACACAAGCAAAAATGCCAACTCGTGTGTTTTGTTTAGTTAGCTCTGCAAGGGTTTTCTGTAGGATTTCTGTTGCTTAAATCTATTTCTCCCTTGGCCATTATGTTTGAAATGAAAGCTTTCAACACTGTTGTTCATGCAGGGACTGAATAAAATAAGGCCAGGAATGTTTTCCAAAAACGTCCCAATTTCCCTTTAAGGTTTGTTAAAGTGTGCTTTGTCAAATCATAAATAGCAATGTCGCAATCAGCTGAGTTAACCATAACATTTTCCTAACAGCAGATGACTATCAGACGCCTGCATGTTTGACTTATAGCCATTTCATTAACTCAACATGGCAGTTAAACATAAGTTATACGTCTCTAGTTTACATTCAGAGTTAAACAAACAGAGCATGTCAACGTGAAGCTCTTATGATCTACTACACCGTTTATCTAAAGGGTGTAGGACACCTCCTACTCTCCCAGTGTCAGAGCCGTTGGAATGTCCTGCACTGATTCAGTGGGACCTGAAGAACTCTAAACCTTCTGAGGTGATGTAAGATGGCTTCTCTGATGAGCTGTGCAGTGATGAGGAGTTCTTAGCTGTGAGACCAGAGTCCCTGAGGCGGTGATTCAGCGGTGTTGGGGTCTCGCCTTCCCACGGCTAACGGGCTTGGTTCTGATGCCGTGACGCGGGATGAAACGGTCACCTGTCATACGGAGTAATTGCCTCTCATTATGCAGCACACAGTAGGAGACCAACCCACCCACGCGTTGTCACCTACAGTTGAGAAACAGGAATGTCTGCTATGGATCTCACCTGCTGTATAATATGTTGGTGAAGGGTTGTCGATCTCCCTGTTCAAACTGGGTTTAGATTTAATGAGCACAGCATGGTTTTGGCGAAAGGGCAACAAAATGGAAATCCCTAAAATGTGTGGTATGACTAAATGCATTGTGCAGTTTGTTTTAGAAACTTACTTCTGACGCATCGGTGGTGTTTAAGGCTTATTCTGGCTGTAACAATAAACTAGAAAAGGGAACCTTGAAATGAGTGCTTCCTCAAATAAAACTTTCAGAATCAGTTCTTTAGTTTTCCACGATGAGCTATTTGTCAGCCAACGTTGTAGCACAAACGTAAGCATCGCTTAGACAGCGGTTTGTGTGTTTTTGCATGGTCTCTGTGTTAAATCAAATCAGAGGAGGACATCCCATTTGTCTATGCAAAATGAACTGCGTCAGTAGTCTGGCCAGCCAAGACAGCACAGGAACTTGTGTTCTGAAGCTCTTCAGAACACAACTCACCAGGAGAGTTACACAGTTATTCTGTGATTAACTAAATGACTTTGATTATCCCACAAGCTGAGCCTAACCTCTCTCCTCAGCTCAGCCCTACCAGTAGATAAACTCCCAGCCTGCCTCTAAACAAATGGTCTCAAATGTCCAGGTTCAATTGCCTGCCAGTGAAGCACCTCTGCACATTCCACTGCACAGTATAGAAACCCTGGCTCTTCCATCTACCCTCCTCACTTCCCAAGACCCTCTTCTCTACTGTCCGGCTGCCCCCTCCTTGGTGTCTTAGCAGGCTCTGTGAGACGACTCTCCACACCACCGGCAGTGTCCCTCAACGTGAACCCTCCTAAGGGGTCTCTGTGGGTCGGACTGGCAGCGGGGAGTGAGCCAGCGGTTATGGTGGCTCCACTAATGTGCTTAGCCCTCCTGGGCGCCCGGGGTTCACCGGGTCACAGAGAAGCAGAGCGGCTCTGGAGGCTCGAGGATCTGCGTTCCAGCCGGCCATAGAGGTCCAGCCAGCCGTGCCTAATGGCATCCCTCAGTGATGACGACCCTGATTATGCGCTGGGACTGTCATCAAGCTTGTGACAGCCAGTCGTCAGTGAATGCAGATGACCCCTGTGGAGGTCACGGCGAGATTTACATTGGATGTGAAAGTTGATGATGTCATGGGAGTTTGGGAAAGAAAGGCCTCTTAAGTTATCTTTAAAAGGAGATATCAAAGTGAGTGAGAAGATGGATAGAAAAGGGAAAGGAAATGTATTTCCATGAAGTATTTGATACCCGTCGTCCAAATATTTCCTGGAAAAGAACACAAGCTTAAAGCTCTTCTTATTGTGTGTTTTCTGTTCTTATTTTTCCTACAGGCACACATTTAGTCCATGTGCAACTTCAAAAGACTGACAAATGATTCTGTCTTCCTCGAACTGTGAAACGATCAGTCGAGTATCTGAGACTGTCCAAATCGAGGCTGCATTCTTTCACATTCCAGAAACTGCGTGGCAGGTATTTACATTTAGTCATTTAGCAGACGCTCTTATCCAGAGCGACTTACAGTAAGTACAGGGACATTCCCCCGAGGCAAGCAGGGTGAAGTGCCTTGCCCAAAGACACAACGTCAGTTGGCATGACCGGGAATCGAACTGGCAACCTTCGGATTACTAGCCCGATTCCCTCACCGCTCAGCCACCTGACTCCCTGTGTTTGACCCGCTACCTCTTCGGAGCGCGAGGCTGTCGTTTGTGCCCCGACACTCCCGCGGGTATGCAGATGACATGCTGGGGGTCACTGTACATCATTTATTAGCCTCATGTCGTAGAGCCTCGTTCCTGTCGCAGTGTCAGCCCACACTAGATAATCATCCAGGAGGCATCCACGGCCCTCCCACTGCCACAGATCATTACACTGGAGGTATTGTCTGGACGCATGACGTTCAAGCACTCTGACACGCATGCACACACGCACACACACACACACTTGTACCCTTCCATGCGTGCATCTGGAGTATACAAGCGATGGCTTGTTCTCGTTTGTAGATCTAGTCGTAGAAGGGTCAACTGTAGGTTTACATTTTACATTTAGTCATTTAGCAGACGCTCTTATCCAGAGCGACTTACAGTAAGTACAGGGACATTCTCCCCGAAGCAAGTAGGGTGAAGTGCCTTGCCCAAGGACACAACGTCATTTGGCACGGCTGGGAATCGAACTGGCAACCTTCGGATTACTAGCCCGACTCCCTCACCGCTCAGCCACCTGACTCCTCTAGGTTCCATTCCATTTTTGTGTCCGTGTGCCAAAAGTGTGGTAGGAAGAAGGAGTCAAATGAAAGGTTCAGTTGCTCCTATCAGGACGGAGTCGACAACTTGTTTGTGTATCTGTGGTTTTATCAAGTATGCTAGGCTGACTGTCGCATGTTATGTCCCCTGTTCAAGATGACCCTGGAGGTGTACTGCATTCTTTATGGAAAGCTCTCTAGGCTTCTGCTCTGAGATACTAAAATGTTTTTTTGTGTCTTTCTAAAGCTTCACTCTGCCAGTAGCCATTGGTACAAAGCAGCCGTTGGTTCCTTAACTTTCCATATCCATAATAATGTGGAACGTGACTCATGAGTCCAAAAAGTGAAAGGAAACTTGAATGTCCACCTCTGTAATTATGAGAGAAGTTCCCCTCTGGAAATAGACAAAAAAAAATCAAATATCCACGTTAGGCCCACCATTCTGACTGCTGTATCATTAAGGATGGTTGAGGGAACATGCTAATAAAGTTAAACTGCCTTCCAACTCTTGGGCAGTTTCCCCCAAAAAGCAGAACATAAGCGAATGTGTTTATTCAGCACATTCCGTTAAAGCTGCAGTTGTTTAAGGTGCTGAGCAGAACTACCGAGCGTCAGAACCTGCGCTAGCGCAAATGTGCTAGTCCAGGGATGCTCGTTAGCCCTGATCTGTCCCCTCTGTTACCCCCGGGTACCCAGGCCGAGGGGGGTTCAGCTGTGGAGGACAGCCCCAGCGCTGGCCTGGTACCCCCCGGTACCCAGGCCGAGGGGGGTTCAGCTGTGGAGGACAGCCCCAGCGCTGGCCTGTTACCCCCCGGTACCCAGGCCGAGGGGGGTTCAGCTGTGGAGGACAGCCCCAGCGCTGGCCTGGTACCCCCCGGTACCCAGGCCGAGGGGGGTTCAGCTGTGGAGGACAGCCCCAGCGCTGGCCTGTTACCCCCGGTACCCAGGCCGAGGGGGGTTCAGCTGTGGAGGACAGCCCCAGCGCTGGCCTGGTACCCCCCGGTACCCAGGCCGAGGGGGGTTCAGCTGTGGAGGACAGCCCCAGCGCTGGCCTGTTACCCCCCGGTACCCAGGCCGAGGGGGGTTCAGCTGTGGAGGACAGCCCCAGCGCTGGCCTGGTACCCCCCGGTACCCAGGCCGAGGGGGGTTCAGCTGTGGAGGACAGCCCCAGCGCTGGCCTGTTACCCCCTGGTACCCAGGCCGAGGGGGGTTCAGCTGTGGAGGACAGCCCCAGCGCTGGCCTGGTACCCCCCGGTACCCAGGCCGAGGGGGGTTCAGCTGTGGAGGACAGCCCCAGCGCTGGCCTGGTACCCCCCGGTACCCAGGCCGAGGGGGGTTCAGCTGTGGAGGACAGCCCCAGCGCTGGCCTGGTACCCCCCGGTACCCAGGCCGAGGGGGGTTCAGCTGTGGACGACAGCCCCAGCGCTGGCCTGGTACAGGGAATGGAAGAGTGATGTGCAGGGAGGGTTGTGGTGGAAGTTCCTGCTCGGTCAGCACCTCCTCATCCTGCTCCTGCCAGGCCTGAAACAGCTCCCTGCTCATGTCTGCTCCACATCAGGCCGTGGGGCTGTAATTACAGCAGACAATTAAGGCTCTGGGAAGAGTTGAGAAGCACAACGGTGCTTACCCCCCCCCTCCCCCCCCCCCCCCCTCTCTGCCAGCACAGCACCGCCGGGTTGCCAGGTTCTGCCATGCACCAGGCAGGCATTTTCTTTGCTGTTACCCAGCTGAAAAAGACTTGAAAAACACCCTGAAAATGTGATGTATTGAGCCCATATTCATGCACATCCCTCTTCCTGCTTCCATTCTATATCATTAGTGCCCCTTGGAGAATGAAAACACTGAATAATTGAGGTATATGATATAAATAACTTCATGGTCTCGGGCACAATGCTTATTTATTAACGTGGCAAGCACAGTGTCATCCTAAGATACAATAACACTGTTTGTTCTTGTCTTCGTCAGTGTGATGAAATCACAATGTAAAGCCATGTGACGGTGTATTGAGCCTTTATTCCAATGGAGTTGAAATGGCTGAGCAGTGTTGGTTCTGACTGTGACTAGTGTAAACTCCCTCCCCCCACCACCCCCTCTAACACCCCCCCCCCCCCCCCCCTCTAACCCCCACCCGCCACCACCCCCACACCCCGATCTGGGAAATTAGTGACTTCTTTCCCTATTATTTCCATGCCAGCCAAGCCCTCAATTGAACTAGTGAAAGGACACATTCCTTTCCAGTTGAGCAGGGGGTGGTATTGCCTAAAAGATTAGCCCCTTCCACCCTCTCTCCCTTGAAAAAGTCTTGGCAGGGCCTTCCGAACGTTTCTCTGAGTTGTCTTGGTATGTGCTTTTTAAGTTGAGCTTTTTATTTTCTTCTCACATTCCAGCCATCCCCACAGAAAACAGTAACTTCCTGTAATGTGGTGGATGGGACTGGCTGAGGAGAGAGGGGGCTGTCACTGTGGCAAGCCCTGTGAAAACCAAACAGGCCTTTCAAGAGAAGCTTCTCCAGCCATGGCCTCTTCATTTTCATCATCTGAGCAAGATTCTTTGTGATGTGACGATCGTATATCACTGCTAGGATGTGTCACAGTGAACGAAGCCTCTAGCTTTAATTGGGCAGCTGTTAAAAAGCACTTTGCAATTCCACTCCCATTACCCACTCACTTTCAAAATTCTAATAAAAACACTACGAAAACATTTATTTCCTTTGGGGATGGCTTTGACTTTGAATGCAAAATCTTCATCAAAGAGCTAAGCCTCACTGTTAATGACATTTTGAATAATGAAATGGGTTTTGCTTACTTGGACTTTTAACAGAATTTGTTTGCTTGGCGTCTTAATTAGAAACACATGGATATGCTCAACCCACTTTCCTGTAGGACACAAAATCTGGTGGTTTGTGTCTTGTGAGAAAATCATTTTAAGTTATATTCATGTCAATCAAGCCACATTGTTCCATCCAGTGGTTGCATACTTAGGCAATGACAGTGTCAACTGCCCTAGCAGATGTAATTCATGATCTTTACATCAAATTTGGAGGATTGGGGGATTCCAGAGCATTGTTAAAATATGTTCAACTCTCCACTATCTTCCCAGTGGACACATTACATGTAGGGCATGTCCCTGGTTCACGTTTGGATTATTCATATGTCTCACTTTGTTTCTAAAAACAAAATGAAATGACTTTATAGTGGGATTAATGTCAGTGGTATTTAACTGTCTTGGATAGGCATAGGGGTAGATTAGATTTGTGACAGATATATGTAGGCAAATGTTTCATCTGATTCTATAATCCTTGAGTATTGTTTAAAGACAGTTTGAAATACATCCTAATAAACCGGCCACGTCTGCAGTATCTTGAATAGATCAACTCAGCACTCCACTTTGGTCAGATGAACCACTATCCTGTATCGCTCTGCAGCAACGCCCATGCTGGTTCGTAGGTCGTTTTCGCACAAAGAGAAGACCACTCCGCAGAGTGATGGGAATCGAATTTTGTCCTGAGAGAAAATGAACTTTGGCAGAGCATGTTCTGCACATCCTGTAGTGCTGTTCGGAGCCACTGAACCGTGGTGTTCCTAGCTGCACCCGCTGACCTTTACCAGCAGCTAATGGCTCCTCTTAAACTCTACACAATAGAGAGCTAATAAGAATGAGGTGAGGTCAGCCATACACACCACATTTACATAACACATCAGTCCTTACGGCCCTCACAGTCATTTCAATAAATGTCCACATTAATTTCACAACTGCCACAGTGCTATGGTCACCGGTCCCGCTTGCACATTCTTCCTAACGCATTAAACTATCCAACTGTAGACACACACTCCTTGTCTACATTTAAATGACTCTGTGTTGTAGAACAATTATCGGGACAAATATATATTTATGAACTTTTCATTCCAGGACTGGTTGGAATGTTTGGAGAGAGAAAAAAAAGATTTAGGACATTGCTGTGCATAACATGTGGTTTACTCTCTCTCCCTGAGTTGTTTAACTCTTTTTCATGGCTTACATCCATATAATCCAAACTCCCTGACATGTTACAAACCACAATGCCATTAAATCACAATGCAAAACATCCCTGGTTAGTTTGTCATCTTGCAGACATCTCCCCTCTCTACTGTATCCCTCCATCTGAAACAGACGGAGAGGTGATAGAAAGAGGCTGGGAAAGATCATTGGCCACATCACGTATGCTGGAGGACGAAGAGCTTTGGGGGCCTATAGGATTTATGATCTGAGCAGTGCTGGGTAAAGCCCCTCACTGGAGAAGCAGTGCTGGGTAAAGCCCCTCACTGGAGAAGCAGTGCTGGGTAAAGCCCCTCACTGGAGAAGCAGTGCTGGGTAAAGCCCCTCACTGGAGAAGCAGTGCTGGGTAAAGCCCCTCACTGGAGAAGCAGTGCTGGGTAAAGCCCCTCACTGGAGAAGCAGTGCTGGGTAAAGCCCCTCACTGGAGAAGCAGTGCTGGGTAAAGCCCCTCACTGGAGAAGCAGGGCCTGGATCTCTGCTGGGAGAGATGAATGAAACTCAACCCTTCCCCACTTGTTGTGTGTGCAAAAGGGATTAGGAAATCGGGCCTATTTCACATAAGGAGAGGGGGGGGGGTGGAGACCCACAGCCGTGGCACTGTAACATATCTACAACAAAAGATGGCCTTTGCAGTGGAATTCCAAATGTACAGCTCAGAACATGGACTTGGTTTCCTCATCATGTTGTATGTCTTCCTAACAGCAGAGAAAACATGCCAGGATAGATTGCAGATCCAAAGGGCATAGTTGGGGTAGATGTTCTCCTAATGGCTTCAACACCCCCCCGTCTGTCTGTGGAGATTTAAAGGCACCTGGAATTGCAATGAAATGCATTTTATGATTATTCTTTTTTTACGATTCACGAAGGGGTTTCAGAATGCCTTCGCTTCCTTAGGCCCATCCGTTTTGAATTTGCATTTAAAACCGAGGTCCATCAAATGAGAGACTAACCCTAACCATGAATCTGATATCCAATATGGTGGCCTTCAGATCATTAAAGCTCACTCCATTAACAAAAAAAAATCTATTATTCCTAAGTCTCCCCGTCCATACATTGACATGGCTTTTGGCCATATTGATGTTTTCCCTGCCATCGGAAACAGGCTCCATCGGTCTATAATCCTACCTTGAGCTCTCAGTGGTTGTTCTGGGAACCCTCAAACATTCAGCTCGACACAGAGAAGAGGACTTGAGGCGGCAGTGACACACACTACAGCAGCCCCAGGAGTCAGCGCCGACAATACCCAGAACACCAGCAGTTGGAACAACAGCTGCCTCTTCTTCATAAGGCGTCTAATTGGCGTAATGATATAGCTGCCCTGTGGGCGCAGGCAAGAGATGCTCCTGCTAGATGCTGTCTCTCTCCTCTGGGTAATTTCCCCAGGGAACGTTCTGATTGGCTAAGATGTAGTAATGGGCGAGGGCGATAAACAGATGTCTGTAGGTATTAAGCTAATGAACGCGAGTGCAGGGAAAAGGCCACACGCACCGAGCGTGGAAGAACCTCTCCCATCTCTGACGGGGCTTTTGAAGATAACGGCCATGCTAGGTCCTTGTTAGCCTGCTGTCTGACCTTTGCGGTGGAAGCAGGCTTGGTGGAGGCACCGTAAAGCAGTTGTGATTAAGCCTGGATTATAGCTCTGATTCCCGTGGGCCTGACAGAGACCATATTTCAGCCTCCTCTCTGAGGTGAAGGCTTTGTGTTACTGATCCCACTGACTTTGCTGAAGGTGAAACATCTACTGTTAGAAGGTTTCTTTGAGTAAACTGATTAAAACTTGAGTCGTTTCAGCATGCGCTTCCTTGGAACGAACTTGATTTGCTTGTTGTACTTCTCAAGGACAGTTTTGAGCATTCTTTCAAAGAACATAGAAGACAAAGTAGCATTGGGTAGCCATTAAAAATAATGATGTTTCTTGTCCCTGGCCACTCATACCTACATTCTCTTATTTAGTCTTCATTTCCATGAACTGAACATAGAGATCTACAGTTGTCTTTTTTGTTGAGTCAGACTATATGCCCTGTAACACATAGGGGAGTCAGTTGGCTGAGCGGTGAGGGAATCGGGCTAGTAATCCGAAGGTTGCCTGTTCGCTCTGGATAAGAGCGTCTGCTAAAATGACTAAATGTAACACAACAAGGCTGTACGATAATCAGCCAAATGGAGTATTCCGTTAAGAAAGAAAAAAGAACACAATATTCAAAGTCATGTTCAAGCTGCCCATACTTCAGTACTTGTGTATTTCCTAAACACGGGACACGGGTCTACGAGTGTCTGTCAGTGGAGGCTGATGGGAGTTGACCTGACGTGGTGAACCAGATGAAGTTGCCAGCGACCTCCGAACCTCAGGGGTCAGAGGTCAGGGTGAACACAACCAACCCTGCTCCTGTTTCCCTCCTCAAAAACTAGTTTTGAACGGATTATATCCTGAGCCGAGTTAAAACCAATTAACCTCCTAACTCACTTTTAACTAAGCTACTTACCTGCCAGTGAGACGTGCTCAACGGCAGAATATTGTTACGTAACAACGCCACATGTGTTAATGCAATCTGGGACAACCACTCCAGTAGGTACGATAAGCTCTGCAAGTTTACTTTATTTATTGCTCTGGCTCTGGAAGAGCACATCAACACCCTTCTACATGCGTGGGACCAAGAACCAGAGGAGGAGAAGGGATACAGATGGAGGGAAACTCAGCAGCCCGTGACGGGAACTTGAAGACAGCGACTGCCAAGCCCCGGCCCGGTTCTTGAAGAAATGCCGTGCTGTTCTCAGTGAACTTTTACCCTACGGTTCTGTTTCAGAGGGGATAAATCTCTGCAGGCCAGCCAAACAACACATTCTCTCTCTGTCTCTCTCACACACACACACGCACGCACACACTTTACATAGATCACACAAATTATACAAGAGCAGGGAGAATGGGAGGGAGTACGGAGCCTTCTGTATCAAAGGGAGAGCGATGCCAACATTCCTCATATCCCTGAGGTCATCTTTGGTTTTGGTCAAGTGAAATTCACTCATTCCGCATTTTATGGTCTCCCTCGCCTCCCAGACAAGCTTTCCCTTTCTGCAACTAGAGGAAGTACAGTAGCAACCAGTGCTTTCGTTTTGAAATTAAATGACTTGAGTCATCACATTATAAGTCAGACCAATGGCTCCCAGAGACATTCCCTTTCATGTATGGGCTGATTCAGTAGCCCAGATAACTGACAGTGCAGTTGAAGCCAGAGAAAGGAACAAAAGGCTTTCACGACAGTTAGGGTCCCTTCAATGACTTCATTTAATGACATGTTTCACTTTTTCTGTTCACGGTTCCGTCCACACTTCTTAACTTTTCTCAACGTAATTTGAAGCTGCCTTTTCTGCTTCATCCCATTTCTTTTGCTTAAAAAAATTCAAATTGAACAATTCTTAAAGTTCCTTTCATCTCCCCCAAAAAACTAAATCTATTTTCATTTGTTCCTGCCAATATCACATATTTAAAGCTTGGCTTTAGATCAATACCAGGAATCCTCACTGGACTGAGCTGTGGACAATAATACAAGACTGAGTAATGAAACAATGATGGATTCTCAGAGTAATTGGATTTCTGAGTAATCAAGTTATACTCCCCCTTGGAAACATCAATGCCAGGGCTGAGGACCCAGCTTCAACACAGTGAGGGCGTTCTGTAGAGGACCCAGCTTCAGCACAGTGAGGGCGTTCTGTAGAGGACCCAGCTTCAGCACAGTGAGGGCGTTCTGTAGAGGACCCAGCTTCAGCACAGTGAGGGCGTTCTGTAGAGGACCCAGCTTCAGCACAGTGAGGGCGTTCTGTAGAGGACCCAGCCTCAACACAGTGAGGGCGTTCTGTAGAGGACCCAGCTTCAGCACAGTGAGGGCGTTCTGTAGAGGACCCAGCCTCAACACAGTGAGGGCGTTCTGTAGAGGACCCAGCTTCAGCACAGTGAGGGCGTTCTGTAGAGGACCCAGCTTCAGCACAGTGAGGGCGTTCTGTAGAGGTCCTGAGCACAGCACTTTGAGATTCTGTCAATAAACATTCCCAGAGGCACACTCACAACACACTAGAAGGACGCATGAGCAGAACAGTGTCTTCTGGAGACGTTGGCTCGCGCACGGACATGTGACCTAGGCAGCTCATACGGAGGGGAATCGATCGGGTGTTTGGATCCCTGTGGAGCATGGGGATTAAAAAACTATGAAGCCTAGGACATCTTATCAAAAGAAAAGGAGAGGATTTCACGTGTGAAACATCTCAGCTTTAATGGGAACGAATGTGAGCTGTGAGGAGATGAAGCCGTCTAAGTTGGTGTGTTGATGTAGCATGGCCAGTGATAGATGACCTGGCTCCGTGTCCCTCGGTTTAATGCCCTGCCCTGGAGCCCCTGCATGTTTCCATTGTTCCCTGAGTGTTGCCTGGCTACAGTGTCTCCACGACATCACTGCTTTCCTCATCCGTGCCGAGCTAAGTCCTTGCCCGGACGTTATGAATAGCAGGTCTCAAACACAGCACATTGTCCTCCTTTTGTGTGTCAGATAACGGGTTTTTGCTAAATGTATTTGCCATCAGAGATTAGTTTTGTTACCCGAATGGATTCTGGACAATTACACACCTGTGGTCCAGATAAGAACCGCAGGCCAATTAAAGCACCAGGCTGCGTAGCTGATAATAACCATGTCATGTTCAGCCATCCTCATCACTGTGTGTCGATGATGATGGACTAAGCTCGTTAGCACGGTCATACGTCACACAGACAGCATTTATGTGTCCCTGTGCCTCGAGCAGCATTTACACTCTGATTAATTCCATTAATTCAAACGAACCATCAGGATAAGTGACTGAGAGCACAAGACACCTGGAAGAAGGTCTTCTAACTGAGGAGCCCCTCTTCCTCATCTGCTCCCCCCCGTTTCCCCTCTCTCCCCCATGGGAGGTTGTACTGTCCCCTCTCCCCCATGGGAGGTTGTGCTGTCCCCTCTCCCCCATGGGAGGTTGTGCTGTCCCCTCTCCCCCATGGGAGGTTGTGCTGTCCCCTCTCCCCCATGGGAGGTTGTACTGTCCCCTCTCCCCCATGGGAGGTTGTGCTGTCCCCTCTCCCCCATGGGAGGTTGTGCTGTCCCCTCTCCCCCATGGGAGGTTGTGCTGTCCCCTCTCCCCCATGGGAGGTTGTGCTGTCCCCTCTCCCCCATGGGAGGTTGTACTGTCCCCTCTCCCCCATGGGAGGTTGTGCTGTCCCCTCTCCCCCATGGGAGGTTGTGCTGTCCCCTCTCCCCCATGGGAGGTTGTGCTGTCCCCTCTCCCCCATGGGAGGTTGTGCTTTTAGCTGCTCTGCCCTCAGACTCTGAAACTCCCTCCGTCCTCGCACACGACAGGCTGCCACCTCCTTCACAACACTCCTCAAAGCACATCTTTCCCCGACTGCCTATAACCCTTAGCCTGGCCTGTCTTTCCCATCTGTTTGATTTGTCCCCTGATTTGAGACTTTTTTCTTTTTTTTTTACCTCCAGTTCGCCTAAAAACTCGCCCATTTTATGTAAGATATCGTCAATGTTTTGAAAGAGTTTTCCCAAATAAGAAGTGTTCTCATCAGACCCGTCAAGCCATATCTCCCTCCTAGATGAATCCCAGGGGAGCGTGTAGCACATTAAGTGGGCAGTGCATGTCTCATGTCACGACAGCCAGAACACAGAACCCAGACAGTGCATGACACGGGAAGCACTCCAGATGATTACCTGAAGCACAGGGTGACCACTGACATCCACTCTGTATCTGTCTGCCTCTCTCGCTCTCCCTTTCTTTCTCTGTCTCCTCTCTCTCTCTCTCTCTCTCTCTCTCTCTCTCTCTCTCTCTCTCTCGCTCTCCCTCTCTGTCTCTTTGTCTCTCCCTCTCTCTCTCCCTCTCTCTGTGTCTCTCTTCCCCCCCCCCCCCCCCCTCTCTCTCTCTCTCTCTCTCTCTCTCTCTCTCTCTCTCTCTCTCTCTCTCTCTCTCTCTCTCTCCTTGAGTAGAGATACTTCCCCACTGACCCCAAAAGAAGCCACTTAGCAGATAACGATTGCGTGCCTCACCCATCTCTGTGAGGGCTGAGGAGAGCAGGCACATAGAGTAGCTCGCCCATCTGCCTCTCTCCTTCACCATTCCTACCGTGCCAGGCGTATCCCTGGGAGACCAGTAGGTGGTTGTGGGATGGAAGCAAGCGATTACCAAAGCAGAGAGCAGGCGCGAGTCTTCAAACAGGCACTTGGCACAGACGAGGCTCTGAAACAGAGAAGGGAGATGACAGAAAATTATGAACAACATACATTAAGAGAGATGTTTTTTTCTCTTAGTTTGGATGTCAGTAATAATCCATGTGATTACCAATGCAGATGTTCACGCACAGACTCCACACTCGGAGCTGCCAAAGAACTAAACTAACCATTAACATAAAGACCTCCATTATCAGTGATTCATGGCCAATCAGCCCTTTGGAAAGGCCCCAGGGTAATTCAACGTGGATGAAATGCCTGTGTGTTAGCACTCCAGAAGCCAGCTCTACGTGCACGACAGCAGGCTCTCTGTGTCCAGCTCTGACATTTACATTTAGTCATTTAGCAGACGCTCTTATCCAGAGCGACTTACAGTAAGTACAGGGACATTCCCCCCGAGGCAAGTAGGGTGAAGTGCCTTGCCCAAGGACACAACGTCAGTTTGCACGACCGGGAATCGAACTGGCAACCTTCAGATTACTAGCCCGACTCCCTCACCGCTCAGCCACCTGACTCCTCCTGACGGGCTCCTGGCCGCCAGTGCAGGCGGGACCTGCTCCGTGTGACATCACCTGCTGAAACGCCCCTAGAGGAGCCCACACCCGTATCCAAACCCCTGTTTTCCCCAGCACTGCTGCTAGCGGGTACTGCCTCTGATGGGGCATTGGCTCCCAAGCATCCCCGGGTGTGTGTGTGTGTGTGGGGGGGGGGTTGCCTAGCGGTTGCACGTCCCAAGCTAATACCCCCCCATCAACACACCAGGAGGGAGCGTCTGTTTAAAGCAGGCTACCCTGGATAGACCCCCACACACTGTGGCCCCCCAAGGACATGTTTCTGCTGTGGAGGGTAGAAGGAGCACCACAGTAGGTTCCCCTCTCCCAATAGATAAACACAGCGTGTTCTTACATACGCACTGAGCAGTTTGTCTCGCATCTGAACATACCCTGACCTCTGCATAGCGTATCCCGGCAACCGCAGAGGAGGACAGATAGAAGTTGAGGAAGAGGTGCAGGAGGATCGGTCGAGTTACAGAGATGCTGTTCAACTTTCTATTAGGCATTGAATGCAGTCCAAAAGCGTGGATGTGTATTAGCTTGTTCAGTGAGGAGTTAAGAAGTTGTTACAGGTAATATAATTGAACTGCTACATAATAAACACAAATCATTCCTTTGTTAACCCGAATATGAAAGGAGTTAAAGGATCTTTACTAAATGATTCCGTCACGGTGGTGTGGAGGGCATGGTAATTTTCACAACACAAGTTTAAAGAGATTATAAGCATTCATGCACACAATGGAATGTCACATAAACCCCTTTAGTTTAGATCTGGGCCCTTGCAGATACTGTATATCTCGTGGCGTAATTGGATCCTTTGGAAATAATCAGCCAGGGCTTTGGAGGAGGAAGTAGAAAATAATGGATTAATTCACTCAAGTAGCCTCATCCCATAACATCCCCTCAGAGGAGAGCTGGTACAGAACGGTTCTTAATGTGGAAATCCCATGTCACACTCCTGTCTGAGCTTTCAGTAAGAACTTCATAGGCCTACACAATGTCACCTGGACATAAGGAGGAGGTTTAATTGTAGAGACAAAGTTCCCCATTGGCATGCGTTGTTGTTGATGTTGTTTGACAGATCTGACTGAGGAAAATATTAACAGACATATTTAGTTGCGGACCCAATGAGGTGCTCATTCTTTCACTCTGGAGATCCCTTCCTGCAAAGTGGCACGTCCGTTTCAGATCCACGCAGGGTGATTAACGACAGACTCACGCGTTGATTTGTAAAAGAGAAAGGCCCTGGTCCGTCTCCAGGCAGAGGTGGGTGAGGAGAGCAGCGAGGGTGGGGATGGCTGGACGCTCCAGCGGACCCCTGTGCTTGTGCACAGACCAGTAAGAAAACAGCTTGGGATAATAAGCTGGGGGGACTTCACTGCAGGACACCTCAGCTGTGTTATCACAAGGGGGGGGGGGGAGGGGGGTCTGTTTCTGTGGCTCGCATGGGAAATAAGAGCAGTTCCACGTTGGAACAGGCCGGAGGAAACACTATCCACACATCAGGGAGGGAGGGAGGGAGGGAGGGGAAGGGAGGGGAAGGGAGGGAGGGAGGGAGGGGGAAGGAGGGAGGGGGGGGGAGAGGGAGGGAGGGTGGGAGGGAGGGAGGGAGGGAGGGTGGGAGGGAGGGAGGGAGGGAGGGGGAGAGGGAGGGGAAGGAGTGAGGGAGTGAGAGGGAGGGAGGGAGGGAGGGGGAGAGGGAGAGGGAGGGAGGGGGAAGGAGGGAGGGGGGGGGAGAGGGAGGGGGGGGAGAGGGAGGGAGGGGGAGAGGGAGGGAGGGAGGGATGGGGAGAGGGAGGGAGGGAGGGAGGGGGAGAGGGAGGGAGGGAGGGGCAGATGACAGAGATGAAGACCCCTCCCAGTTGGACAGGTACACGCTCAGAGCTGTTTTCTCTTGCTAACGGCAACAGGAACGGTTGAGCTTTTGAAGGGCCACAGAACCTGTTCCTACCTCTGCTCAAACACCCCAGTATTACCACCTGCCCCTTGGCTCCAACTGAACGGTTGGGTCATAATTACAGGGTCTCTCGTGTAGCGACTGGAAATATCTCTCAGGTTTACATTCATGACATTTACATGCAGCTTTAATGGCCTTACCCTTTGCATTATTGCTAGGAAAAACATCTGTACAAATACAATATTTCATTTTAAATATATTGATGCCTCTAATCCCTCACTTGTTGACAAACAATGATATCCCTTCATCCAGATCAGTTAACTCAGTAATGCCAGGTTAATAATCTTACAGTACTGCAGCATATCTGCTCTTTCAACCAGTACAGGGAAAAAAAAGCACTTGTACAGTTGAATTAACGGTAATTATTAAACAAATGTCATCAAGTTTGGCTCCGACTGACAAAGAGTCATGTCAGCCTGTGAGTTATTAATCTGTCAGCGGAGACAAAAACATGAAAGTCAAATGCTGTGACAGGTGCCGCACAGAGGCCTGCTTTGTCTGCGGGCGCCAGATACACGTGGTAGCAGGAAAATTGAGGCCTTCATCCTTCATCACGGGATGAGAAGCTGCAGTGTGACGGCTGAATAATCCAGCCGTTTTCACGGCGATGACCGACCCTCCGCACGGCGTCCGTTATCCCCCCAGACTGCAGAGACGATCCTCGTCTATTTCCTCCCACAGACACACCATGTGATGAACAGACGGGCCTGGTCAGCCCTTGGACTGCCACTGGACTTGCCCTCAATGTGTGTGTGTTATACGCGTGTGTGGAGCGTGGGTGTGGAGCGTGGGCGGGGAGCGTGGAGCGTGGGTGGGGAGCGTGGGTGGGGAGCGTAGGTGGGGAGCGTGGAGCGTGGGCGTGGAGCGTGGCTGGGGAGCGTGGAGCGTGGGCGGGGAGCGTGGAGCGTGGGTGGGGGGCGTGGAGCGTGGGTGGGGGGCGTGGGTGGGGAGCGTGGAGCGTGGGTGGGGAGCGTGGGTGGGGAGCGTGGAGCGTGGGTGGGGAGCGTGGAGCGTGGGTGGGGAACGTGGGTGGGGAGCGTAGGTGGGGAGCGTGGAGCGTGGGCGTGGAGCGTGGGTGGGGAGCGTGGGTGGGGAGCGTAGGTGGGGAGCGTGGAGCGTGGGCGTGGAGCGTGGCTGGGGAGCGTGGAGCGTGGGCGTGGAGCGTGGGTGGGGGGCGTGGAGCGTGGGTGGGGGGCGTGGGTGGGGAGCGTGGAGCGTGGGTGGGGAGCGTGGGTGGGGAGCGTGGAGCGTGGGTGGGGAGCGTGGAGCGTGGGTGGGGAACGTGGAGCGTGGGTGGGGAACGTGGGTGGGGAGCGTGGAGCGTGGGTGGGGAACGTGGAGCGTGGGTGGGGAACGTGGAGCGTGGGTGGGGAGCGTGGAGCGTGGGTGGGGAGCGTGGAGCGTGGATGGAAGACTATAAATCCAGTCTGATGTCCTGCTTGAGTTTAGGTTCCAGTGCACTCTGCAAGATCCCATTCCTCTTCAGGAACATAATCACTCAGCAGGGTTCATGATCATTTTTATGGCTTTTTTAGTTTCGCGCAAATCATGAGAAAGGGCATACTTTCCTTGCATGCTCGCGATTGGGGTCGTTGATACAGGGATGTTTGACATGTTTATGAGGGTCATTAGGGACACCGCAATAGCAACGATCTAGTGCCTTATACAGCGTTCTTATTAAAACAATATTTATACATCGAAAATGTTGATCCAAATATCAGATTTTGTTTTATGGCATGAAATATGTACTTGGGAGTTAACGTAATCATATCCATGAGCTGAATACAGTTCGAAATTGTGAGCGAATGAGGTCACTGAAACATCTGCAGCCCCACACCCTGTCTCCAACACTCCTGCAGCAGGGAGGGTTCCTCCGGGAGCTGATCCCATCTCCTCAGTCCTGCAGCGGAGCGACATGTCAGAGGACCCCCTCCGTCAGACTGACCTCACCCACAACCCCTCTCTCCTTCCAGGAGCGGTCCCAACAGCAGAGTCTCCCATTGGCACTCTCTCTCTCTCTCTCTCTCTCTCTCTCTCTCTCTCTCTCTCTCTCTCTCTCTCTCTCTGTCTCTCTGTCTCTCTGTCTCTCTTTCTCTCTGTCTCCCTCTGTCTCTCTGTATCTCTCTCTGTGTCTCTCTCTCTGTGTCTCTCTCTCTTTGTATCCCTCTCTCTCTCCCTCTTTGGCTCTCTCTGTGTGTCTCTCTCTCTTTCTCTCTCTCTCTCTCTCTCTCTCTCTCTCTCTCTCTCTCAGTATCTAATCTCACATCTCTCCAGCCACCCCCCCCCCTCTATTTTTCTCTTTACCTCATGTATTCCTTCTCTCTGGTGCTTATGCCCACACTCTCTCTTTCTCTCTCTCCTTAATCCTCGCTCTGGCAGGTCCTTTCACGACAGCAAGGGAGGATGTGGGGAGTTGGGAGCACAGCCACCTGGCAGCCTTACCCTTCTTGTTGGCCATGCCGACTGTATGTGTGTGCTGCAACAACCTGTTAGCCTTTGTATTGTGCTATTTTACGTTGGGATACAATATCTCTTAGCGTCTGTATTGAATTCGAATCTGTGTCGGTTTGCATCTGTAGCACACTGACTGTGAATGTAAATCTAGCTCTTGGCATTCCGAGAAAGAATATTGGCCTTTTTTGAGGTTGTGGGGGCCCGAGGGTAAGAAATGCGGAGCCATTTGAACGTTTTCAATGGAATCTCCATTATTGTTGAATAAAGAGGTCATGCAGGCATCTACAGAGTAGTGCCAGTTGTGACCCTCAGCGCTCCAGTCTCACGGCCCCCTCTGCTTCTCTCTGCTTGGGGAACCGAGTTTGTTCCTCATCTTCCCAAGATCCTCCAGAACCTTCAAAATTAGATTTCCTTCACCCTGCTTGAATGCGGACATTGAATCCAGGCATTCATTGTAGCCTGTGTTTGTAATCACTGTCTTGTGTTGGTTAATGTTACGCAAGAACAGCTTCCTTTATCTTTGGATTCATAAATGAACAAATGCATACTTGTCCTTTTTTTTTTCTTTCTTCATGAAAGGGAAAGGCCTGGCATAGCAATGCATGTAATCATATCACAGCATAAAGGAACTCAGTGCAGTGGGAATTCCAGGAAGAGGGTGTTCTACAGTTCCATTATGGCTGCCTTGTTCTTTGTGCATACAGTAAGCTGCTCTCTGTAGCCTAGGTGTCATCACAAAACTATTTGCTTTGCCGAACTGAGGGAGAAAATTTAATGAAGTGGGAATTCATCAGCCATTTGCTGTCTCTATACAGTTAAACCCTGTGTACAATGACACTTTTGTGTCCACTAGCTTTAAGACTGGACACAGACAGTGATCTCCACTGGAGAGTCAGAGTTTTTGGCCACAGTGAATGTGCTGTTGTGATGGCTTCCCACAAAAGCTCCACACATCATGTCAAACAAGGGTCTGTGAAATACAAGTGCATTATGCTGGGATGTATAGACTTGTACCATCTGGAGTTCTGGCAAGTGACAAAAAGATCATTTGGAGACAGGAACAGGAGTCAGTGTTTCCTTCTCTGCGTCTCTCTAGGGGGGTCAGATGGCTGAGCGGTGAGGGAATCGGGCTATTAATCAGAAGGTTGCCAGTTCGATTCCCGGCCGTGCAAAATGACGCTGTGTCCTTGGGCAATGCACTTCACCCTACTTGCCTCGGGGGGAATGTCCCTGTGCTTACTGTAAGTCGCTCTGGATAAGATCGTCTGCTAAATGACTAAATGTAAATGTCATGTAATGTAATGTCTCTGTTGAAGATGAGGGCAGATTTATGTGGCCTGTACCCACCCAGGAAGACAACGAATGCATAAAAAATGAGAGAGCAAGTGAAAGAACAAGAGACAGAGAAGGGAGAGGTATCCAAACTGGGACAGATATAGACATGAATCGTCTCTTTCAATCTGCAGGCGTTTTATTGTGCAGCCAGAAAGAAAACAGGTCAGCTTTGAACTCCATTTCCCCACAATGGCACAAGAAAAAGAAAAACATTCTTTCAGGGAAGCTTTAACTGCAGGAGAAATATAAAAGTAAACAGCTGGATGTTTGCGATGCCAGTGAAGCACAAACACAAGCCGCTGTTGTGTCCTGGGGATGGCTGCAGCGCTCTCAGCTGAATGGCACGGCAGGAAGACACCGGGCTTTAATAGAGTGAAGCGCACAGTAGATTTGGGTTTAATTGCTAGCCTACGAAGGCATTTGTTATTGTCAGGGCTGTTATCTGGCCCACATGCGACAGTTGAGGCAGCAGGTATTCACACTGCTCTTGGCGTCATACCAG
Source organism: Osmerus eperlanus (assembly GCF_963692335.1). NCBI lineage: Eukaryota > Metazoa > Chordata > Actinopteri > Osmeriformes > Osmeridae > Osmerus > Osmerus eperlanus. The sequence goes on from NC_085025.1 coordinate 2,436,522, forward strand.
ACAGGAAACTGGAATAATAACAGCCTCCGAGCTACACGCCACCACCCCAGGCCCTCGCGCTAACCCAGAGATGAACGACTTCAACTCTGTGTGCGTCACACCGCCGCAAACTCCGTTCCAATCCGGCCAACAAAAGCACAACCACGAGAAGTTTTTATGTGTCGAATTGTACTCGGGGCAGAGCATGCCGCAATGGCTGGCCACCACTTGTCCATGTCCCACGCTTTTGAAAAATAAACGTCTCTTCTGAAAGTGTTATCGTTCTAGATTTGTATTCCCTAATCAGTTGGTATTGTAGCGCGGATTAACGACCATCCTGTAGGAGTCCTGTACGAAGTGGACCTTTTAATATGTAACAGTTGAGAACACAAACCACAGAGTGTAGCCTTAATAAACACGGGAGGTTTGCAAAGCGAAGAGTTCACACTGTGGTATTATTCCTCAGAACTGAGTGACTTGGGCTACGAGCCAGTTTGCAGCTCCACCTGTAAACCCTGGGGTGCTCAGGAATGTCAACTGCTGATATGTTCTTATCGTGCTCAAACAAACCACTTATATTGAACACCTTTTTTGTTGTTGTTTTAAAATGCACCCAAGGTTGGAATGCCACTTGAAGAATCTATAACCGATACAGACACGATTCCAAATGAATGTAATTGGTCTGAAGTCCTCTCTCTCTGTATGTGTGTGTGCGTGTGAGCGTGTATGTGTGTGTGTGCGCGCCCGTACTGAAACTAACAGAGTGTCTCCCAGGAGGAGCCGAGGACGGCTTCACAGAAGCTCATCACACAGTGTGAGGCCTGGACTCACCAAGGCGATGCGCTTCTGACTCACGCGGTCGCCATGACAACCACATTCAAAGGCCTAAAACGTTTCTCCAGGCTCCGTTCTGCGGCTGAAGGGGTGAACGCCCCCTATACAGAGCTCTCATCCAGAGCTGGCCTGTCGCAATGATTGTACATTAGGCTATTGTAGCTTCAACTGCTTATCTCAGACGTTCCCCACCCCCTCATTCTAACTCCACCGTTGAGAACATCTCAAACATGTTCCTCTCCTTTGTCTTTGATTATACAGCAATGTTGGTAAGATTTGAGAGTGATTCAAAATCTATATCAAGGACATGTAAGTAACTGTCTTTCATCCAGTTCATCTAATAAAATGTCCTCTTTAAGACCAGCACTCAGGCAATAAATCGACAGCCAATGAAAGCGCTTGAACAGCAAATAAGCATTTGTGTCAGAAGACAGCTTGGATGAAGAGAATACTTATAGTGCTGTCAATCAGCATACTTCAGTTCATCATTGTCATTGATGATTGATTTCCAGTTGCATCTTTGAGCAGTGTATTTACGTCAAATGACACATTTGTTCTCTGTCACTACGCTGTTTAATTCAAGAAAAAACACACTCATCCTTTTTGATCACCTTTTGATCAAGTTTAAGGGGGAAAATCCCTTGTATACTCGACCCTTTTGCAAACCACGTTATCAAAGAAGGAAAGGATGAGCTAGTGATATCAGCATTCCATTGTTATGATGTAGTTCACACACACATACACAGGCATGCAGTTCACACACACACAAAGGCACACACATGCACACACACACACACACTCACACACTCTCACGCACACACACACACTCACGCACACACACAGTCACACACACACACACAGTCACACACACAGTCACACACAGTCACACACAAATGTTGTGACACTTTAGCGTCATCCCACGAAGACAATGTTGATACATGAGCAGGCCACAAATGCTCTTCTTCCTGTTCTCAGATGTGACCCCTCGTCACAGGAAGCTGTTTGCAGCTGGACCGAGTTCCCAACTGTGACACCAGCTCTGAATAGGAGGATGTCCTGCTCTGAGTTCCTCTGAGAGTCTGTGTGGGGCTGCCCAGGATGACGAGGTTAAACGACCTGCAGGGCCCTCCCGAGGTGCGGAGATACACGGCCTCAACTGCCATTAGTTCACCGGATAAAACGAGAAGGCCGGCCTTCACTGTGTCATTGCATACCATGGCTGCCTAATGGGGGCACTGTGAAGATATAAGTGTGCGTTCATTTCCTTTGTCCTTTTTAGAAGCACTCTCTTTAATACTGGGTGGAAAGAGGAAGCCATGAGAAACCTTTCGCTAGCGAGTGTTTGGACTGGAAATAACATTTCGCAATCTGTCTGGATTTGACACACGCCGGATTAGGGCCCAGGGATGTCGAGGTCAAAGGTTCTGGTGTGGCCACGGCCTCGGGTCTTAGGTTTCGGCAGGAAGTGTGAGATGTCCATCTGCAGGACATTCCTGTGTAGAAATCCTGCATATCTCTCTGGAACTATCTTTACCACCTCCATCAGCTCTGCAGGGCCATTTACTTGTGTTTTCTTCCATGTGCGCACAGAGGAGCCCTCGCTCCCCGTGCTAACGAGGCTCGTAGTCCTGCCCGTTCAGATGACCGTCCGTCTTTCCTGGAGGTCCTCTGGCGGCTCGGAGTCCTTGTTGTGGAGTCGGATGACAGGACTCGTTAGGGATGGAGGAGACGCAAGGGACTGCGACAGAGGCTGCGGTTAAACGGTGACTAAATGCCGTCAGAATGCTAATTCCCGGGCAGGCCCAGAGGGGGTGTCGGCAGCTGAGGCCAACGCTCTTCCTGCGGATCAGAAGCTTCTCTCATGCACCACTGAATGGGGACGGTGTGGAAGCACTGAATTGACTTCCTGTTTTTGCTCTTCAATCGAAACCGTCACCGCTGCCAAGTTTCTTCCCCGCCGTCAGAATCCTGACCCAGAAGTTACCAGAATGTAGAAATGAAAGTGGTCTGCTGATTACAGAAAGTCAGGGCAGATATGGAAATTTCCACTGAAAAGCAAGGTTTCTAAATAGATCGGTTCTTTTAAGAACATTGCCGTTTTAAGCTGTCTTCACGAGGATTGACACATGGAAAAAGGAAGACATCGAGGTCTTTGACTTGTAACCACATTTTGACGCTCACGTGAAGCTTACACAACCAAATACAAAAAAAAAATCACTGAGTATTCTCAATTTCAATATGGGACCTCCTGTCATCCTCTCCCAGGTGGTAAATTGACAGACTTGGCAGGAATCCTGGGAGTTGCAGTTTATAGTTTGTTATCATCCTCTCCCTAAAGACAGGAGCTGTGTTGTCAAAGTGTCCATCACTGCCACTGTAATCTGCTTCATGGTCGAGGAGCCTGAAGTCTGCCGGCAGACAGAGCTGCCATGGCAAAGATCTGTCAGGAGACTGAAGCATAAGGGGACTGTCAAACAGTAGAAACACAGTGACGCACTGTTTGGCAGGAACACAGTTGGATAACACAGTAAAAACCCTTGCCCTAGGTGATTGACTTACATTTAGTCATTTAACAGACGCTCTTATCCAGAGAGACTTAAAGTAAGTACAGGGACATTCCACCTGAGGCAAGTAGGTTGAAGTGCCTTGCCCAAGGACACAACGCCATGTGACACAGGCACATGGCGTTGTGTCACATGGCGTTGGAATCAGGAATCGAACCGGCAACCTTCTGATTAGTATCCAGATTCCCTAACCGCTCAGCCATCTGACATCTGAGGGTTAGGGTATGTCCGGTAAGGTCTTTATATGTGCATATTCTGAAATTAAATCAGAGCAAGTTTACATAGTTTGTGTCAGCAGCACAAGGGAGTCTCTACACCCTGACGAACCAGACCGTCTGTCTGTAAACTTCGGCTGAACTTCAGTGAGTCAGAAATATAGAATTAATAGTATCTCTTGCTGTTGCCGCCAAACCTCAAGAGGAATCTGCGTCAAGTTGAAAGGAGACTGTTTCCAAAAGACGTAGAAGAGAAACAAACTCGTATAATTAATCCCACATTACAGTGGCTCCCTATCCTAATACACTGCTGGAGTTCTAATGTCTTCCATCCAGCTCAGGAACGTGTTGTCGCCTGCCTGCCTCTCTCGCAGAGATAGAGGCGCTTTCACACATTCTAGAATAACAGGGGTGTCCAAGGTCAGTTCTGGTAGCATTTATACACATTCTACTGAAGTGCTCTGCCCTGAGACTAAGAAACAAGCTTGTCTCTGCAGGGGCAACAAATCAAAAAAGAAGCCTGGACCAACTTTCACTGCTCTTATATTAAAAGTCTATTATATTTTAAGTCTGGTAGATTAAGTCTTCTTCCGAAAGTCCCTGACATTGTTGACGTTAATTTACATTAGAGCCTTTCCTTTTATAGCATATAGGCTAGTTAGGGCTTGATGCAGACTGTGGCCAGGTAAAACAAAGACACAAAGACGTCTTTAAAGTTTGACGTACTTGGTTTGATTCGTGACATCAATGAATCATTACGTGTTTTGTGGTTGCTTAGCGTCCACGCGAGGAAGAGGCTGTGTGTGTCTCAGGGAGAAGACTCCTCTCTCCAGAAATCTTCCATCATCTAAAAACCTGTGATGATCCAGTACCGCTTGTTATGAGTGTATTGGAGATGCGTCTCTATGAGTGTCTCCCAGGAGGAGCCGAGGACGGCTTCACAGAAGCTCATCACACAGTGTGAGGCCTGGACTCACCAAGGCGATGCGCTTCTGACTCACGCGGTCGCCATGACAACCACATACACGGCGCGCCACTCTGAGTGGTCGGGGCTATAACGGGTCTGAACCTGACAGGGAATATGAAATGCCTCAGTGTACAGAGCCGGGTTGTGTGATTATCCAAAGTTCACCGATCGGAAAATGATAGATTTGTGAAAGATGAGAAAGTTGCCGAAAGAGGCTTCCTGTGTATTTGCAGTGGGATTTCATGCAGAAGAAAATACATATTTTTTGGTAAACCTTTTCAGACTGTCTATTCAAACAGTATTTGATGTGTTTTTTTTGTTGTTTTTTTTGGTGGTAACATTTGCAATTTCTATTACGTTTTCTCTCACTTACTCATTCAAGACACACACTAAGTGGGCCACTGCCTGCTTTCATGCAATAGTACCCTTTCTGCTGGGACTGTCTCTGTTCATATTTTATTTAGGCCTGTTGCAAAACAACTTTTATAACTTTAAAGGCTTGTCACACTTTTGTGGAAGCACATATCTATAAAATATGCTTTTTCTTATTCAAATGTATGTCAGATTTGTGTTTTATAACCAGATGAATTTCTGGTGGTGCGTGGTTCCAAAAAAGAGACAATTCCTGTGTGTTTACAGTCATACGTATAGTAAACATTCATTGAACATCGCACAGTTAGCCAATCACAGGCCTGCACAGTACAATGCACACAGAATGCCATACCCAGAAGCATTCCTCTTAAAGGCTCAGTAATGACACGCTGTGAGCAAGGACACCAGAGGCATCCTCTATCTATACCCTCCGATCACAGCAAATGACATATCGTGTAAACTACTAGTTGACTGAATTACAGTCTTCCTTAGAGGGGGCCTAGTTTGCGCTGTGAGGCCATCATCAATGCCCTTTGCTGCACCCACTACTCTGTCATTACCAACACCCTGGAACTGGTCGCTGACAGGCTAACGACCGGTGCCAGCTGGTGATTCATCCCCTGGTCGTCAGGCTGCATCCTGGGCAGGATGACCTGCATGGATGCACGATTGGTCTACACAGATAGAAGATATGTCTGATAACAGTCTTTGTGGTGTTGGCTTGTTGTTTTCCATCCTTAGCCAGACAATCTGCCGGGCTTGAAATATGTTTTTGCATCGGACTGCAGCTCAATGGCATTTTATGGCAACACAAAGCATATTTAGGGAGGCGTTTTTCTAAACCCTCGCTTGCTCAGGCATCACGTCTGTGGCTGTGTGATTTTCTGTGTGACTGCTGTATGGTTATCCAGTCAGCAACGTGATAACTGTGTTAAGCAGCGGGGTCCACGGGGAGCAATTATGTTGAGCTTATATGACTAAGTACGTTTCTCGCTCCTGACTAATGTCTTCTGTTTGCATCTGTAGTTGTCTTCATGCATCCTGCCCTCTCTCTCTCTCTCTCTCTCTCTCTCTCTCTCTCTCTCTCTCTCTCTCTCTCTCTCTCTCTCTCTCTCTCTCTCTCTCTTCCCCTGCCCTGCCTCCTCCTCCACATGCACTCTCTCCCCTCTATCTCTCACTCTTCATCTCACGCTTTCATTATCCTGGAGGAGTTTTGCTTGAGGGTGGTCTTTGTTTCACCCTGTAAACTTTTGCTCCTATTTCCTTGTAGGTCCACCGAGTTCTGGACAATAATGTGCTTCAAGGAATAAGGCTCTCTTTGAGATAAGAGAACCACAAACTATTCAGTGGTTTGCAGCAGAAGGATCAAAGTAACTCCCATGCAAGTCTCGCACACAAATACGGGCAAATAGTGCCATTCATCCAGTGGATTCTCAGGTATACTGAAATTAAACTGCTATGTAGTAGTTTTCATGATGTTACACTGCCATATCTGTCCTGGTTATTTACATTTAGTTATTTGGCAGACGCTCTTAGCCAGAGCGACTTACAGTAAGTACAGGGACATTCCCCCGAGGCAAGTAGGGTGAAGTGCCTTGCCCAAGGACACAACGTCATTTTGCACGGCCGGAATCGAACTGGCAACCTTCAGATTACTAGCCCGATTCCCTAACCGCTCAGCCACCTGACTCCCCTATTATTAATGTACGAAAACATACCCAGACATGTCCGGGATCGTTATTGTGTTGTCATTCTCACGCCACAGGATGCGTCAGACTGCATCATCATAACATATTGTCTTGCTATGTGATTTCAACTTCTAAGGAATCTCATTTCAATTTCCAAAGAATCTCACTACCTTTGCTCTCAATAGTGTTCATTTCTTTGCAGTCATCACAGTCACATCCGCAAATACAAATCAAATCAAATCAAATGTATTTGTATAGCCCTTTTTACACGCAAGCATGTCACAGAGGGCTTCACATATGCCCATAGAACTGCCCCTCAACCAACCTAAACCCTCAAATACACCTAACTATTTCCATCTCTGCTTTGCTGCAGTATCCATAACAACAACAAAAACATTTCCCTAAAACCAAAACAATGTCTTCATTTTAATAGCATTGATTGTTAGGCTTGGATCCCTTACCACTTGATGAAACAAATAAGAAAGCAACAGACCAAGCAATGACTAGACAATTTCTATTTGCCAGATGGAAAGTCGAAGCTTAATTAGGCAACGAATACAGTGGTAGATCTAGCCGTCCCTGCAGTAGAGTCACCCCACAGGCCAACAGTGCTTATTGTCCTGGCCCAGATTTTTCTCAGCCCTTCATTAGCATCTATCTACCCCCGAGGCCATCGTTAACACCCAGGGGGAACCTGAAACTCTCTGTTTGCCTCAGCACAAAATCTTCTCATGTTGGATTTTTTTGGGAGTTCCAAGCAACTGTGCTGGGAGGGGAACACCAGAGTTTCGAAAGACGGAACGAAGCTGTGGTGCACCAGGGCAGCCGAGTGTACTTCCCTCTGGTGATTGGTTCCCCACGGACGCCATTCCAGCGCCCATCACAGTTCTTCAGTGTAGTCAGCAGCGTGCCCCATCAGGCCACTTAGAAGTTGTTTAAATCTTAGTTTGACTTGATAATGGTTGACGTGACTCAGTGGAGGTTGTGCATGTTGCAAGAGAATTATCACACGAACGGCATTTTATCCTTACGATCATACAAAGCTAAACAGCGCCGCTTAGGAGCTACGCAAAAGGCTGGATTTAGACCATTACATAATGTTAGAGTGTGATGCTTTACTTTTTTATTGCCTTTGCATATGCATGTTGGCTGTGGTAAAGCTGAATATTTTATGAGAATCTAATATTTTATGTATAAATCACATCCAAAAGTCCTCCTTTTCATCAACTCTCTCGTGTTGTACAACTTCCCCCCCCTGAAGCTTCCTATCTTCCTATAAAGCTTGACGATTTAGGAATGGGGCTGTCTGGTTCACTACCAGGCAAGTGGTTCATGGGTTTGGGCGTTTCCATGGCAACACCAGTTAAAGGACAGTACCATAAACCCCTGTGAGTTCTTTCTGAAATCATCTCATTAGATGATTAGATTGTGATGTGTGTGTAGTAGGGTGTGGGGGCAGGGGTGCGGGTCTAATCAAACAGTCATAAACAAACTGTTCTGCTCTGCTAGAAAAGCTTGTCTGATATAAAGCAAGTCAAGGCTAGGCCTCCCTTTTGTAACTGAGGAGAGTTGATTGAGAAAGCGAAAGAAAGGGAGAGAGAGCTAGAGAGAGAGCTAGAGAGAGAGAGAGAGAGAGCTAGAGAGAGAGAGAGAGAGAGAGAGGGAGAGCTAGAGGGAGAGAGAGAGAGAGAGAGAGAGAGAGGGAGAGCTAGAGGGAGAGCTAGAGAGAGAGAGAGAGAGAGAGAGAGCTAGAGAGAGAGAGAGAGAGAGCTAGAGAGAGAGACAGAGAGAAAGAGAGAGAGAGAGCTAGAGAGAGAGAGAGAGAGAGCTAGAGAGAGAGAGAGAGAGAGAGAGAGAGAGAGAGAGCTAGAGAGAGAGAGAGAGAGAGCTAGAGAGAGAGAGAGAGCTAGAGAGAGGTTGTTCTAGTTTTGAAGCACGAGTAAGAGCTTTAGTCAGGCTATGAGGCATCTCAAATTTTATTTACGATCTACGATGTAACATTGTTTGAAATCTAGGAATGATTATGCGTAATTGACCATAAATCCTTGGAAGCCATACCACCAGTACGTCATGAAGCACCTACAGTATGCTGTCAGGACGGTCTGGTGGGAGACCATCTGGGAAGTTGACCATTTAGCAGTCTGTGCTGTCCGACAGGGTTGAGATGTTCCATAATGAAACAGATAGTACTGACAGTGTGAGTTATGTCTCCAAGGAAACATCTAGTGAAGGAATGGAGGCTGGCTATTACCCAGCTGTATCCAGAGAATGAGTCTGGACAGTTATTCAGTCTGTGAAGCTTTCAGGAGAAATGTGTACGTTTGTGTGAGTGTGTGTGTTGGGGTGTGTGTGTAGGGGTGTGTGGGTGTGTGTAGGGGTGTGTGTGTGTGTGTGGGGGGGGGGGTGTAGGGGTGTGTGGGTGTGTGTGGGGGTGTGTGTGTGTGTGTGTAGGGGTGTGTGTGTAGGGGTGTGTGTGTGTGTGTGGGGGGGGGGGGGGGGGTGTGTGTAGGGGTGTGTGGGTGTGTGTGATTGTGTGTGTAGGGGTGTGTGGGTGTGTGTGTGTGTGTGTGTGTAGGGGTGTGTGGGGGTGTGTGTGGGGGTGTGTGTGTAGGGGTGTGTGTGTGTGTGGGGGTGTGTGTGTAGGGGTGTGTGGGTGTGTGGGGGTGTGTGTGTAGGGGTGTGTGGGTGTGTGTGTGGGGGGGGTGTGTGTGTAGGGGTGTGTGGGTGTGTATGCTGGCACGAGTGAGTGAGACTGAGTGAGAGGGGTGTATAGTGTGCATGCTTTTAGCAGTAATCTTATATTTTGTGACATATTGCGAAGAAGCAGGAGATTTGAAGACATGGAAATTGCTCTGGAACAAGTACAAACACACGAGCAAGCTCCTCTCGAGTTCAAGACTGCGCCTGAGACTAATGGCACCATGTAATTCAGGAAGACAAAAGCAAGCAAGCAAGCAGACGGCACAGCTTTTAAGGGTATTGCTTTTTTTATCTCTTCATTTTTCTGTAAGACTCTCACGTTCTCCATTTCAACAATATCACGACAGAAGGATGATTGTTTTCAGCCTCAGAGTGAGTGAAGGCATGCCTGCGTTCATGAAGACAGGCTATCACAGACCCACCACCCCTCCCCTCAGAACTCTCCTTTTTTCACTGATGGGGTTTGTATCATAGCTCTTGCATTTTAACGTTCATCACCAAGACAGGACATCTTAACCTTGAACTTTCTCGTGTCGTGACATTAAGTGCAGAGTTTGTGAATGCCTAGTTTCCCCTCTGGGTTTACTGTCTAGGGAGGATCATTTGTGGTGTCCTCAGACGACCAGAGGAAGCTAAAGAGGTAAACCAGAGTTCAGTCCTTTAGCAGCGCTACATTCAAGCTGTTGCCTCTGGGCTCAGACATGGTCTTGGCATTGCCTATCCTCTGGTTTTCCCATTTAGTCAGACTCTCGCACAAACGTGGCTGTTTAAAAGCATGACACCAGCAGATTTTTAAACCTTTAACACAGGCCTCTTCCAGGACCCTGGCTTGATGGCTTTCCAGTGCTGGGCCTGGTCTTTCAGTTTCCACATCCCAGCGGGCCGCCTGGGTCTGTGGTCATGTCAGGGACGGGAGAGAAAACCTTCTCAGCCCCACCATGGTTTCGCTCCTCCAGAGACCCAGGGTCTGCCTGTGACACTGTGTTAAACACCCACAAATGTTCAATTCATTTTGAATCAGCGACATTCATCGTGACTCAGTACAGAAGGTTCAGCTGTTGTGGAGATCGATGTAGGGCATTTTTAAATGTGTTGTTGTCATGTGTGGGGGAAAAAAAAAAGTTTACCCAAAACAGTTTTGAAAGGTTGTAACCCTCCCTGTGCGTCTGATGGTTCACACTTCGTCCATCATTTGATGATATTGTACACCTTGTCGGGCATTATACATATATATATAGGGAGTCAGGTGGCTGAGCGGTGAGGGAATCGGGCTAGTAATCCGAAGGTTGCCAGTTCGATTCCCGGCCGTGCCAACTGACGTTGTGTCCTTGGGTAAGGCACTTCACCCTACTTGCTTCGGGGGGAATGTCCCTGTACTTACTGTAAGTCGCTCTGGATAAGAGCGTCTGCTAAATGACTAAATGTAAATTATACCTTACATGTACTCTGCTCTACTATCATGTACTTTGAATGTATGTGATTATAAAAGAGAAAATATTTGACTTTATCCATTAAACATACATGAAAAGTAATTGATGGAAATAGAGACAAATTGCCAGCTTAGAGTAGTATTTACTCTTTACCGCTGGTGGTAAATGATGACCACCACTCAAGAGTGAGTATAACACTGATTGGAGAGAAAGTGCTTACTGGGCTTGTCAGTAACTCCAGGTGTTTCCCCCAGAGCCCTGCCATGAAGTTTTTTGCGATTACACAGCTTGACGGCAACTTAGAGGTAATTATGTCCTGCACTCACCCAAACGCAACAGCTTCTCAAGTTGGATTAGCCACAGGCTTAGTCTCACACAGATCAGCACTAACACCCAGACCCTCGTACGCCGGGGGGCTACAGCCCCCTGAGTTTCAGAGGATTACCTGCAGACTCAGCTGTGTGTGACTACAGCATGCTAGAGAGGCCTGTGTTGATGTCACTCGCTGCAAAGATTCCGCAGTTACCTAGAGACCGTATTAACGCTTTTGTTGCCAGGGAGAAACGACACGAGTCCAGTCGACGTACTGTAAGTCGGTTGTATTGATACCTGTTTATATCAGTGGTGTGGTGCAGATGGATACACCTGGGTATTCAAGACACTCAGTGTGGGGTAGATAAAGCCTCTTTAATGTTTTAACTACAGGTTGATCACACTAGAAACATTTACAATTTGACACCATCATAAAACACTACTAAAACACAAAACACTAAGCTCATTTTAATTTGAAAGGAACCACCCGACCCTTACTTGCAGTGGCTAGCATGGCCTGGCATGTATTTGGGGTGGTCTACTAAGATAAACGTTTGGAAATGGTCTTGAAAGTGTATGTTAAATAGTATTAGCTGTACGAATGTGGAACCAGGAAGATGAGGATGAGAGAACGAACGTTACACCCAATAACGTGAACGGGTTTCTGATCTGTTTGTTTACCCACTAGCATCACAATAGATACCCAAAGTAGCAGCACCGTCTCTATGGCAACACTTGCTCAAACAATCGAGGTAGCGAGCCAATTTGAGCCCAAATATGGTATCCAAACTGGAGGTGTGAGTCATTGTGGTTGTGATGAGGTAAAAATATCAGAGTGTGCTTATGTTTGTGTGGCGTGCAGTGTGTTAACACTAAAACCAACACAGCGCGCCAACATTTGCGTACAGAACATGTTTTCGAACCACATGGAGTCATTTGTTCATTTCAACCTCATACCCCACGGTCACCCTACAGCCAGGAGAATAAAGGGCTCTTTAACATCTGCCTGTGAGATTTAACTGTGTTTTGCTAATCAGATAGTCCATCTTTGTTCAGTGTCAGCTCTCTTCTCTGGGGTTATGGGAAAGGGTTGGGATATGGGCATAGGGTTGAATCTCCACCCTCAGGGGTGCACCCTCCCCCAACCCCCTATCTAGGGTTCTGTTCCCATGTCCTGTCCGACCCAACCTCTATAACCTACAGTCGACACAAAAGGCCTCCATTGCCAAACCCCCAGTAGCTCATTACGTCTGCAACATCCAGCATAAGCTAGCCCACCCTGCACAGAACTCACCAGTTTCCCGGCCTGAAACACACATCCAGATTACTGACTGAGACACTTGGTCCCTGCAGGAAGCCTCGTATCCACCATCCCGACAATACTGAAGCAGTCTGAGAAGAGTGCCTCTCATCGCAACCAAGAAACACAGCCTATTTGTAATCCCAATTAAATTATTCAAACCAAACAGTGGAAAAACAAACATTCCACAGAGTGTCTCATGCAGTTTTTGATTCCTCCATAAGCAAACAAGTTTTTTGCTTTGTTTAATGAAATATAAATGAGGCGTTCAACGTTGTTTGGTGTTTGGTTACTTCAGATATGTTTTGCACGCATTCAATGTTTAGGTTATGTCAAATATGCAATTACTGTACAAACAAGCACAGATCAGTCAAGCCAAAATCTGTATGCTAATAATCATGACTATCTGTTCCACGTGTAACATTTTTCAGAACTGTAACAATCCATGATACTTGGCACAGGTCAACCCCCAAAGCCAGTATGTAGCTGTGCAGCAGAGCTAATGTTGCGTTGAGCATTAATCAGAGACAGAGCTAGAGGATCTATGGGAGAGTGTAAACAGCTCTGTGGTCAGATGTTATGCAGCTGTTTGCTCTGGGAGCTGGGAGGCTGGAAGTGGATCACTGCTGCCTTTGTCTGGTCATACAGGGGATAGATAGGAGGGGTGGAGGCAGAGATCCACAACGTGATCTGAGGCATGTCCTCTCTGATTTAGCTTTTAGGGATTAGCATCTCAAATTGGGACTACAGTTTTTCTGGAAACAAGAAAAGTTCCTTACCTCAAAGCACAAGGTCTGACTTCACACACACACAAGTATGTGATAGAGTTGCATTGCTGTTTTAAATCATGCCTTTGTTTGTAAGCTCTTTCATTTATGATTTAATTTGCAATTGAGTTTATTGATTCTTCCCATGTATGATTAGCAGTTATGTAATACATTCAGCAAACTCACCAGACAAGGCCAGACTTTTTAATTACATGATTGCAGCAGCTAATCTGTTCCAAGGTTATGTGGAAGTATCAATCAATTCTCATTATTAGAAGTTTGTGTACCTGTTTTACTATGGTGCTCTGTATAAAACGTTACGTAAACACCACCATTTCTAGCCATGATTAAGTGTCATCTTGTCTATACATCCCTCTGAAATTCATACATCTTATGGCATGGGTAAAAAATTTAGATTTTTCTGGTAGTAGTTTTGTGTCTTCCCTGTAGTGGTTGAGAACATTGATCTAACTGTAATTGGTCTGAAGTAAGGAAACGTATCATTTGAACTCTCCTGTAACTGGTCCTAGCTCTGTGTCAGGTTGTTAGTGTGTCAGTCCAGCAGATCAGAAGCTGTGTTAGTGTTTTGCAGCGTAAGCTCCAGTCAGTCAGATGATGAAGCGCCACACCGATCACACCCAGCATCTCCACTCTCCTTTCAACACATCATCAACATTAATTCTTTCTCTGGAGCGTATAAACTCTAAAACCAAACTCTGAACCTTCCATAAACAAACACCCTGGCGCTCCCCTTCCTTCTTCGTAGCTCCACACATCTCCCCTCCCCTCTCCTTCTCTGTCCAGGTTTACTCCATCCCTCCCCAAAATCGTTTTTCCTCTCACTTTCTCCTCCTCCCCTCCTCCTGGGTCCCTCTCCACCTTTCCCCCCTCCTTACTAAGTGGTAATTTTATTACCACTTAGCTGATTTAAATAATGTGAAACGACATAACACCATTAGAAACAAAGTTTGGTTCGAGTTGAAATGACTTGAATAAATTACGTGAAAAAAATTTGATACATCATCAAAATACATTCATCTTATAGTCCATATTCCTAAGTGCAGTCCTCTTCACCGGGCCCCTCTCAACCCCCCCCCCCCTCACTAAAACCCCCCCCCACACACACACATGTTTTCATCCCTCCCCACCATTTAGGAACCCCCTTATCACCATCCGGCCTTCTCCCTTCAACTGAAAACAATGTCAACTTGACCTACACACGGTGATCCACAACAACAGGGGGGGGGGGGTTGGGGGTGAAGCCCAGGGGACGAACTGAAAGCAGGCTGATGTGTGGGGCCATGAGGCCCTGCTCTCCTCACGGAGCCCGGCTAGACAAGCAGCATATTAGCCTGGGTCGTACAGGGGGGTGTGAGGGGGTGGATGGGGGGTGAGGGCTGGATAATGAGCTTGCATGTAGCCAGCCAGTCCTATTGTTCCAGGACAGGCGCTCTTTTGGAGAGCTTAAATAGCTGGCAGTATGGAAGGGGGTATGTGTTTACAGTGCCTCTTCTGTGTTTGTGTCGGGTGGCAAAACAGCACAAAGTCCCCTAGGACGGTGGGTGCTGATTCCCCTCCCCCTCTCTCCCTGTCCCCCCGACCACCCCCCATCTCTCTCTCGGGGATCAGTGGCTGTGTGCAGGCTGGCTGAAGCTCCAGTCGTCTCTCCTGACTCACCCGTCTGCGAGGCTGAGGAGGACATGGGAGGTGCATCATACCCAGACTCTGACACTGCAAAGTGGATGGTGGAACAAACAAAAGCCATTATTGAAAACAGAGAGATTGAGTACAAGAAATTCAAATCTTTACTAGACTCGACACAAGGTAATTCAATGAGCAGTGACCCAGAGTACCTTGGCTTTAAAAAACCAAGGGTTAAATGTCTCAATGCAACAAAAAGCTGCCATTCATTTGCCTACTCTGAATCTAAGCATCCATACAGAGAGAAATATGTCTCTTCCATCCCCAGGAACTTCATTTACTTCCCATTATTGTCTGAGCCGGCTGTTTGTTCTCCAAATACAAGTCAGGTGTCCTTGGAGACGCATACAAACCCACTCTGTTGGTGGTTGGGATTTAATCAGGCCTTTGTCGCCTCCCTCCCCCCCAAAAAACACGAGGGCCTGTCAGGATCACACGCAGCCTGGGCGAGGGCCTGTCAGGATCACACGCAGCCTGGGCGAATTCTTGCGTACAATACATCAGAACGCTTTTCACAAACACCATTTCAACTATCACAGCGGGACATTGCGGGTTTTGAGTTGTATAACAGAGACTTATCTAGGCTCACTTCGAGTCCTTGGCACGGTATAAGGATTGTCGAAAGCTCCTATTTCCTATTTCAACCTGACTGCTGTTGTCTCATTCATAGCATGCAGACATGGAACTGAATGTTTTGAAAGAGCCTTCTGTGGACGTCCTTGTTTATCCCCTGCAGCTGTGATGTATCAGTTTCAATGATTGTTTCATATACAGCATCATTGATTGTATTGATTGTTTTGCACATATAATACACAGGCCTATCGGACTATAATTGATCCAATGTGTGGGGAATTGCCTTTCTCATCTGGGGAAAACAACCATGCTAATGATAGATTATCTCGATATCACAAAGCACTATGTTTATGCTTGTAATTTATAATAATTAATATTCAAGCAGGGCCTATTTCCTGTTTCTATACTCCATTACCTCATCCTCACAGTAATGAAATGTCAACCAGGAGCTAGAAGATAGTCTTTGAGGGGTCATATTAGAGGGCTCTAGAGTATTTAGTGAGCAAATTGAATCGCTGTTGTCGTTTTGAATCCTCTCTCCCCTCTCTAAGATGAGGCTCGGGAGGGCTTGGAAGCTGACGGAATGCAAGGTTCGTAGGGAGAAATCCTCAACATGTGTTCATGGTTATTGGGAGAGGTAGGACTGCCAGGCGCTCGCTGACCCGAGGGTGAGACTCTCCTCTCTAAGCCCTCCATCTAATCTCCCTTCCCCTCTCTCTCTCTCTCTCTCTCTCTCTCTCTCTCTCTCTCTCTCTCTCTCTCTCTCTCTCTCTCTCTCTCCTCTCTCTTTCCAATATTGGAAACTGAGCGATGTGTGTGTGTGTGTGTGATTGAAGAAAGATAACTGTTGTTGACAGTGTGCTGTGATGTCACGATGCCACTATTTGTTTTTGATGTTGGTGTGTGTCATCACAGCAAGCTGGCTGTCTGCCAACACACTTCCAGTGTGATCATCCCACGCATACACTGCGTGAGGGTAACCTCCTGTGCTTGATGGGAAGGCCTCTACAGCACATCCTCCTGTTCCTCTACAGCACATCCTCCTGTGCCTCTACAGCACATCCTCCTGTTCCTCTACAGCACATCCTCCTGTGCCTCTACAGCACATCCTCCTGTGCCTCTACAGCACATCCTCCTGTTCCTCTACAGCACATCCTCCTGTGCCTCTACAGCACATCCTCCTGTGCCTCTACAGCACATCCTCCTGTTCCTCTACAGCACATCCTCCTGTGCCTCTACAGCACATCCTCCTGTTCCTCTACAGCACATCCTCCTGTGCCTCTACAGCACATCCTCCTGTGCCTCTACAGCACATACTCCTGTTCCTCTACAGCACATCCTCCTGTGCCTCTACAGCACATCCTCCTGTGCCTCTACAGCACATCCTCCTGTGCCTCTACAGCACATCCTCTTGTGCCTCTACAGCACATCCTCCTGTGCCTCTACAGCACATCCTCCTGTTCCTCTACAGCACATCCTCCTGTGCCTCTACAGCATATCCTCTTGTGCCTCTACAGCACATCATCCTGTGCCTCTACAGCACATCCTCCTGTGCCTCTACAGCACATCCTCCTGTGCCTCTACAGCACATCCTCCTGTGCCTCTACAGCACATCCTCCTGTGCCTCTACAGCACATCCTCCTGTGCCTCTACAGCACATCCTCCTGTGCCTCTACAGCACATCCTCCTGTGCCTCTACAGCACATCCTCCTGTGCCTCTACAGCACATCCTCCTGTGCCTCTACAGCACATCATCCTGTGCCTCTACAGCACATCCTCCTGTGCCTCTACAGCACATCCTCCTGTGCCTCTACAGCACATCCTCCTGTGCCTCTACAGCACATCCTCCTGTGCCTCTACAGCACATCCTCCTGTGCCTCTACAGCACATCCTCCTGTGCCTCTACAGCACATCCTCCTGTGCCTCTACAGCACATCCTCCTGTGCCTCTACAGCACATCCTCCTGTTCCTCTACAGCACATCCTCCTGTGCCTCTACAGCACATCCTCCTGTGCCTCTACAGCACATCCTCCTGTGCCCTTTCGCCGGAATTACAGCTACAGTATCATCACTCAGAGGCACTGTTGAAAAGCACTGTTAGTTTAACCCTGCAGCAGGAAGACATTCGGCATTCCAAACACAGCAAAGCAGGATGAGGCACGTTCAAGATAAACAGGACCCGTCAGCCATTCTGGGTCTTTAGATGAATCCCTCCGTCAAGTTTCTGAGAATAGAAGTTCGTCTCGGCATTTGCATCCATAATGCAGCTCATTCAAGTCATATGTGCCCTGATCCCGGTCTTCCTTTTTGAGGCCCCAGTGTAAGGGCTGCATTACTCTGGAATAGCCCTAAATTCTCCGTAAAATCATCCAGACGCACTGAGGCTTATGCCTTGCATGTCTGTGGGCCTGGGTTGGATCGCTCCACACACGGAGGCTCAGCCTCAGGACTGTGGGTCGTCCCCTCTCTCATCCTCGACAAGCTCCCTGAGTGGCAGGCCAGGAAGGGTCGCTTCGCATCCACGTATGTATGGAGGCAGGCAGGCAGGCAGGCAGGCAGTAACCGAGGCTGACTTGGAGACCTGTGTTTCGTTCCGTCGAGGAAACCACATCCATGCAGCGTGTCATTAGGTCCTGGTGTGCGCCTCTTCGTAGATCTGCACACGGCCCACGAACGGCCCCCGGCAGATTCTCATGATGTGGCACTCAGACCGTGGCTGACACAAACAGAAGAATGGTGGAAACAGGGAGAAATATGGTAGAGAGAGAGAGGGGGGGGGTAGAGAGAGAGAGAGAGAGAGAGAGAGAGAGAGAGAGAGAGAGAGAGAGAGAGAGAGAGAGAGAGAGAAAGAGATAGAGAGAGAGGGGGGGTAGAGAGAGAGAGAGGGGGGGGTAGAGAGAGAGAGAGGGGTAGAGAGAGAGAGGGGGGGGGTAGAGAGAGAGAGAGTCGGGGGGTAGAGAGAGGGGGGGGGGGGGTAGAGAGAGAGAGGGATAGAGAGAGAGAGGGGAGGGGGTAGAGAGAGAGAGAGAGGGGGGGTAGAGAGAGAGAGAGGGGTAGAGAGAGAGAAAGAGAGAGGGGGGGGTAGAGAGAGAGAGGGGGGGGTAGAGAGAGAGAAAGAGAGAGAGAGGGGGGTAGAGAGAGAGAGAGGGGTAGAGAGAGAGGGGGGGTAGAGAGAGAGGGGGGGGGTAGAGAGAGAGAGAAGGAGAGAGAGGGGGGGTAGAGAGAGAGAGGGGTAGAGAGAGAGAAAGGGGCAGAGGAGAGAAGATTAATCGGAGAGTTTATGCTAAAGTATTCATTAGGAAACACAACGCAGTAACATCAAATCTAACAGATGCGTGCCTTAGTTTTTATGCGAAGTGTCTGAAATATTGAATACTGGGATAAATGGGGCCATGTGTTTTCCTACTTCTAGCTTACATCTTGGTGAGCAGTAATGGGGTCCCTTTGCTCCTTGGCAACCTTGAGCATTGTGGTTAGCAGCGTAATGGGCAATAATTGAACAGACATTGCAGGCTGTTAGGGAAGTGGTTTGGAAATAGAGACACGGAGAACATCAAAGTACGTGATTAGCATCGCACAAGGTTCTGAATAGGCTGAGAGCATCTCATTTTCTTTAGATTTGTAGCCTTGGGAATTTGTTTTGACGTCACGTTTTTATAAGTAGAAGGGCAAGGCATCTTGCACTCTGTAATTTTGCTACTAGTGTAAATGTTTGGTCTGTGACTTGAGATGACTGAATGCTAAATGGATGGTATGGTGTGCTAGGACATTTTCCAGGGCTGCTGCAAACATGAAAAAACCCAGGAGCACTGCAGTGCTCAGTTTTAGTATTTAAAAGGCAGTAGCAGGTCAAAGGCGACGATGTGGGCGATGAAGTCGCTCCTCGCTGTGCAGCAGAGTCATGAGTGATGCGACTGCTGCTCATTTCATTGTCCCATGTATTGATTTATGGAGACTTAAGTCAAGCATACAGGTGCATCCATTACGGATTTCCATCGACCTGTCTTCATTGTAGAACCTTCTTGCGCTAACACACACAGACCGTGAGCGTATGTACAGTCAATTCTAAAGGTGATGTCACAATTCTGTCATCCTAATGGCCCGTTCACACCAAGGACGATAACGCGAAATAGAGCTAACTATAACGATAACTATATTTGCATCCACACCAACCTTCGACGATTAGCTTCTCGGAATGTTGTCTTCCATTTTAAATAGACGGGCACTTAAAATTTTGGATGGATTGTCCGCGTTTTATCGTTTATCAGCTGGAAATAAAATAGTTTTGAAAGTGATTCCAACGATATCGTTCCACAGTAATATTGATTTCTTCAAATAAATGCTGCGGCGTTTATTAAATAACGTTCATTTTTGGTGCAGCGTTTATTCGAGGGCGGCGTTTATTCGAAGAAATATGTTAGTTGCCGTTGTGGTGTGGTCTCAGATTGTTTTAAATACAGAACGATTCTTAAAACGGTATTCATAGTTACAGTTATCTTTCTTGGTGTGAACGGACTATAACTGCAGACATGTCAAGACAATGTTGCTAGCGCAACAACTGACTTTTTTTTTTTCTTTTTTTTAGCAGACGCTCTTATCCAGAGCGACTTACAGTAAGTACAGGGACATTCTCCCCGAGGCAAGTAGGGTGAAGTGCCTTGCCCAAGGACACAACATCATTTGACACAGCCGGGACCTTCTGATTACTAGCCCGATTCTCTAACCGCTCAGCCACCTGACCACCCTACTGGCTTTGCTGACAGTAGGTTATGACTTGAAGAATTAGACAGATGTAGCCTGTACTGTAATTTAGGGCACCCTGTCCCCTGCAGTTTGTTGTGGCTGCGTGATCGGGTCCTGGCAAGCATTACGTAAGCTTGTCAGCCTGTATCTGAAGCAGACCAGAGATAACCCAGTGCCCTGCTCAACCAACCATAGAAGCAGCCAGTGTGCTGCAGGTCAAAGACAGGCCATGTCTGTTGCTAACTCAACTTGCCCGCCAGAAAGCTAGGGAGCTAGGGAAGTAGGGAAGTAGGTAGCTAGGAAACTAGGGAGCTAGTGAACGAGGGAGAAAGGGAGCTTTCAATTATATCGACTTCCAGTCCTGCTTATCGATTAGCATCGGGTTAGCACAAGGCCTAAGCCTCTGTGGATTTTTACTGAAGCTCAGTAAGTAGACCTCTGCCTTGTTAGTCTGTTTAATGTTGTCAGTGTTGTTTTTAACCTACCAGATGTACTGTAATTTAGATGGAGGGTACAGCTGCTCACCTGTCTTACTCCCAGGGCCCTTGTTGTGCAAGGTGTTCTATATCCCCCATATATTATTTATAGGGTTAGGGTTAGGGTCAGGTCTGAAGCGACAATCAAAATGGAGTACTCGTATGGAGTAACCAGGTGAGCAAAATGGTACATTATGTCTGCGAGCATGTGCGCTTGTAGCTGCTATCCTGTTAGTGTTAGCTAGCTCTAGTTGTCCAAAGCACCGGATTAGACAGCTATACTGCGGTAGCTACCAGCCAGTTAAATACTGGCTTACTTACCCTGTCTTGGCGCTGTTGCTCAGGTAGTGTCGTGGTGGGACTGATCGAGTATTAAAGCAAAGGTTGGTTGCTGTCACACGCTAGACTTCCTCCAATAAACAAAATATGGTTTAATTTAAAACATAATTTGTATTGTGTGTCTGTGTTGACTAATGTAACTCATTAAAGTACAATTTGAGGCGAGCTGTAACTAAATCAATATCCCCCCCAAAATTGTTGATGCAGTGTGCTTCTGACACAACAACCACAATCCCATAAGGCCGTGTAAACAGTGAAAGAAGCTAAATAAACACCACAGCTACCCATAATCTAATTTTGTGAAAACAGCACACACAAGAAGAAACTGAAAACAAACACCTATTCCCCTATTCTCAGAAGTACAGTACTCATGCAGGACCACCTATAGGAAATCTAGATGGACAGCATTGCCAGAGCTTTTGAAGAATTACTAAGGAACAAACTTGGCTCACTTGTGGCATTGCACTGAGATTGTAGCTTTGTGTTGAGGTTTCCTTGTCAACCAAATGATTGTGAGTGTCTTTTCAGTCTGGTGCTTCTGACTACAGTCTGAAAAGGTCCTGATTTAAGCAGCTGCAATTCATTTTCCAAACTAATCAAATTAGGCAAGTTGAAAGATTAAATACATCACTAGAACACATAATTTCATTGTGGTTTTAATTAACCCCCTCTTCAAAATGTGTTTGTCAAGTAGACCGTGAATTTTAGCTGGAATAACACAGCCCCTTGTGTTATTCCAGCCTGCAAGTGACTTTGCCTTGAAATCCCTCTCTTGCTTCTTGGTCAGAAAGCCATATCAAAGCGGTGTTACATCAAGAAATATGTCTCAAGATCTTAGCACTCATTAATGATTGGGCTATGGCTGAGTGTTTCATTGTCAAACTGGGACGACAGGAAGCTTCTAAAGAAGTTCATTTTGGTCTACGGATTCTGCTAGCGCCTCCCGTGAGGAACACACAGTATGATCGTCCTCTGAAGCTTCATTAATATGGAGACAGTCTCGCCATGCCTCCCTAGTCAAAGCAGGGGTTCTGTGCTCCTGTGTGTTCGGCCCCTGGCTCCAACAATGGATCCTGAAGAAGCCAGGAACCCTAAGCTTTGTTTGTTGAGATCATCCTGGTGTTTGAGTGGGCAGGGAAGGTACAGGGAGCCGGGGGGCAGCGAGTGGGCATAGGGCCATTTCCTCACTGGCTTGTTGATAAACATGAATTCACTGACTCGCTATCCATGTCATTTTCTCTTAAGATTACTGTGAGAGGGTGCTTTTTTTGCCAACAATTTAGTCATGCTCCACAGCATCCAATGACATATGCTTCCTGTCTTGTTACTGAACACCCACAGACTCCTAGAGGTAGATCTATGCAAAACTGGTCCACTTTGTAGCCTAGCTGAAACACTGGACTGTGCACTATAAACATTCTCCTCTGCCTCTGTAGTAACATGGCAGTTGGAAGTGCATGACTAAGCAACCGTGTTTATTTCTCTCCAAGAAAATGTGTGCCCTGTATGACCTGTTTTGACTGAGTTTCTGGGTTAGATTTACATCAACAGTACTGTATTTATGCTTGCATGATAGTAGGTTAGTAGAAGCATTTTACTTTTAGGAGTATCCACTTTGCTGAGCATCTAAAACGAACAAAACAGGTTGCCTTAGAACTTAACTGGCTGTTTTACAATAATTTTTAGCTCTGATTCTGGTATGAAATGAAGAAAATAAAAACAATTGAGAGACATAATGATGATAGCATAGGATCGTTAGCAGAAGAAACAGAAAAACAATATCCTGAAGTCATAATTCTAACCTGGTCAGCGATGCGTTCTTGTATGTTTACACTTGGAAGGGGAAGAAATCTCTGGAGTGTAACCACACTGGAAGAATGTGTGTTGATTGCTATCTCACATGTCACATATAGATTCTGAGGAGGGAGGAATGTCGGTGGTTTTTCCAACTAAATGGTAACAGCTGTTTAGGAGTGATGTGTGTGATGGAGGCTGGGAGAGTGGTCTGCTCTTATTTACTTTGGCCGTAGCCTTGGAAGGGAGTACTTCAAAAGGACACGATATGCCGACAGACGACAGGCTAGGCACAGAAACATTCCTTGGTTTTCTGCAGCGAAACATGGCATGTGTTACTCCGACCGTTAAGTCTCCATGATGGGAAAACCCCTGTTAGTAGTGTTGTTGGGGACTGGGCCCACAGCTGGGATTTTACAGGTCAGCACTTTTTACATGGAGGGTACACATCCGATTACAGGAGGTGGAAAAACAGAAAGGCAGGGGCCCCATTTCCTTTGGTTTGGGAATGCGCTGGATGCCTGTGTTCATTTTCACAACATAAACCAGACACGGCTTGTGTTTTCATCGCCCAGCATCTCACATCTCCACATACGTCAGCTTCCAATTCTGCTTTCTCAATTCTCGGAGAGCTTCGTCAAGTGCAGCGATGACTTGACGTAACGTAGTTAGCAGCGGTCCACATCGGATTAAAGTTTTAATTGAAGTTGCTTTTTAATTGAAGAGCTTTTAAGTATACTGTATCATTTAGAGCAAGTGGTTCTAGTGAAGCTAGCTACCCTAAAATGAACCAGTTAGACCGCGAGAAGTAGAGAATTATATTAGGCCAGCTCTGCATTAACAACATCCATACAGTCTTTAAGTTTATTATCCCCTCTTTCCCTTCCATAATTGGGTGCATGATGACATCTGCAATGATGTTCCCCAAAGGTTTTTTAGGAACCAGATCCTATCAAACAGCTCCAGTTTCACTGACAAACCATGTCCATCACATAGGCTTACTGTATCCCACCATGTCTTGGGTAATATTCTATTAGGATCTTTAGATTCACTGTAATCTTCTCTTTGCTTTTAAACCATGACATCATATCCGGAAAATTCTCAAAATTCCTTGTGTTTACTCAATCATGCAGCCAGGGCGAATGTGCCCCATTTACAAGACGTGCATGTAATTGCGTTTGAATAGCTGCTTTTCTGTATGACGCTGCCCTGTCTATGTGTCAATCGGCTGTTGACGGAAACTTCAAAACAAAGCCAGTGAGCTGTGATTCTGTTTGGCTCCTCATGTCTCTGCCTGTCCTTGCTATGGTCTCCTCCGTTTCCCTACCAGGTAAAGACCAGCTGTTTGGGATGTTTTAAACACCAGAGGTTTCTGTGGTTGTTCAGCATGCCTGCTATGAGATATTTATCTCCATTCCGAGAAGGTCTTATCTGACCTTATAGTTTCAGCCTAAACTGTAGATTTATGTCATGCTTTAGCATACCTTAGCAAACAGGACAAGCTTCGTTCAATGCAGATGACATTGCCTTTGTTCAAACATCTGTCTTCAAAGTCTGTTCACAACTTTTCATATTTATGTTAATCATATTCATACAATGGCAGGGTTTCCTAGATTCGTTAAGAAGCTCTTAACGCCAAGAGCTTCTTAGGAGCGTTCTAAGAACGCTCTTAGAACGCTCCAAAGAAGCTCTAACGCTCCTAAGAAGCTCTTGGCGTTAAGAGCTTCTTAACGAATCTGGGAAACCCGGCCAATGTCGTTCTGTATATTACAACAGTGTGAACATCTTTTCGTAGGGAGTATTTGTCTGGTAATTACATACAGTAGACGTGGAGGCGGTGTATTTAACCGCTCAAGTTCAAGGAGAAATGCTTATTGAGTTATCACACTCCGTTCTAAACGTAATGCGTTTTATTCATTAAATTCATGGAATTTCACACCATTCAAAGGTGAACAGCTAATGAGTCATCCAGTCCCTCCATACGTACATGAGAAGATGAGGGTGAACCTTATTCCACCGCTGCCACTGTCCCTTTCTCCTCTCTGCTGTTCCTCTCCTCCAGCCCAGGGATACCAACAGCGAGACAAGTGGGAGTTGAGGAATGCACTTCACCGACAGCACAATACAGGTCCTGTGTGAAGGATGAAAAGAATATTAGTCAGCGCTAATGAGATTTGATGTAGTGCCATCGCAGTCTCACAGGGCACAGCGGCCATTCAGAGCCATCAGCAGAGGCCAAGGGTTCCCTTGGATTATCTTCTGAACTGACAACTACTACAATGCCTGACATGTAAAGAAAGCACAGCTAAAAAAAAGCGGGGAGTCAGGTCAGTGTTAGTCAGGGCTGATTACTAGTCAGGGCTAGTAATCAGAAGGTTGCCAGTTCGATTCCCGGCTGTGCCAAATGACGTTGTGTCCTTGGGCAAGGCACTTCACCCTACTTGCCTCGGGGGGGAATGTCCCTGTACTTACTGTAAGTCGCTCTGGATAAGAGCGTCTGCTAAATGACTAAATGTAAATGTAAAAAGACCTGGAGGCTTCATGAGGAAGTAGGACTATACCTGATTGGTAGACTGTTGATGACCACACATCTCTGCTTTGAGCTTGATTATGCTCCCTAACCAAACGTCCTAGCAGTATGGGTTCGGCATAAATGGGAAACCAGCTATCTGTCTCTTCGTTTGGGATCTTGTGTCCTTCTCTACTGCTCACTTGGACAGTCCTACCACGTTCTGCAATCATCCTTGTGAAGGATTAGCGCAGTACTAATGTCTAGACATTCGACTGTCTCTAGATTTAGTTTCAGATGAGGCTTATGTTTCTTTGAGTGCAGGAAGAGAGAAATTAAAAGGGAACATTTTTACGTAAACAAATATTCATGTTATTACGATGATGAGTGACCTTTTCAATTCAGTTATCTCCCTTTTCCCCAAATGCACCTCCGTGCCAGCAACATGTTTCATATTCCTTTAATGATTTCCAATTGAAAACAGACTGTGTTTATTGAATTCTGCAGGCAATAACATTACGCCAATCACAGGTTTTTATTAGATTGGTTAATTGTATTTATTTGAACAGCCATTTCATGGAAGAGATGATTTGCCTGAGACTATAATTTTCACACAGGGAGTTCTGAACATAATTCAGATGTATGAATTATTTAGCCTCGACAATATTCATTTAGGTTTAACTGGGCTCATACACATTAGTTATGATTCAATATGTCTTTCTAAGATCCCTTTATGGAGGCAGTATAGGAAATATTATGGGATGTAGCATGGAGCCTGTCACTCTGAGTTATAGCTGCCTTTCTTGCAACATGATTTGTGGTAGCATGCTAAACAACAGGCCCACTATCTTCCCTCGCAGGAAAAAGGACCACACCTCATCTCTCTCCAGCCTTTGTGTAGCATGTGTGGCGTAGAAGTCACACAGAATCACTGGACATATATGGATGATAGCGTACAATGCAGGGCTGCAGTCATTCATCAGAAGCAGTTATGCCATGTTAACACAGGGCCCCTGCTACAGCATGCACCCCTCCCATAGGGGGGGAGGGGGGGGCTGGGGGGGGCCTGGCCGGAGAGGGGTTTGTTTGCGTAACCCAGTGAGGGAGATAACCCAGCATGCTCTGCTGTCGGACACACAATGCAGGCACTTCCTCTGCCGACCCCGCCCTGATTAACTGTAGCAGGTTCAAAAGGTTTGATTTATAAATCAGGCCTGAATGCCAATACATTATTCATGTGATGACAGCCGCTCTATCCGTGTCTGGGGTGGGTGCGCTACAGCAACAAGGCATGGAGATTTCATTAATGTGGAGATATTCTACATCCAGCTTGAACATGGGTGTACAAGTTGTTGACTGACATTTTTGAATGGAGCCTGTACAAGAAGGTGCCTTTGAAAGCAACAGCAATTATTTTCGCCTAAATTATACTCTTTTAAAAGCCTTTCTATATAATAGAATGAAAGAATGCTGTTTTCATCCAGCATGCTTGACGCATTTGAGGAGCAGACTGGAATTTCCTGAACTGGGTCATCAGTGATCAGAAGTGGCTTTTGCAAGCTGGACTTCTACCTTCACAAGTTCAAGTCTAGACAGTCGTGTCTTTCCACCTAGAATGACGGCACTGTTTACATGTGATTACTTTTGTCACAGAACTTTTCACCATTTATTATTTAATGTCTTCAAAATGGCAGAGTTTCAGAGAATGTTCTTAAGTGCCGCAGACACTGCCCTCGTCAGAGGTTCAGAGCATAGTTTTAGTGCAGCACATTTTCATTCCATACAATATAATAATGCAGTATAAGGACAAATACCAAGGACATAGGACAACTACCAAGGACATAGGACAAATAACAAGGATGTAGGACAAATACCAAGGACATAGGACAACTACCAAGACCAAACTGGGATTCAGAATATCTCAGGTCTTTGTGTTTTGGTAATTAGGTTTTCAGCATTGGGTTATTGTTTTTTTGATCAGACAAAGTCACTAAGCAACAGCCCTCTCAAAGAAAACAGTGTGTGGGATTTCCTGGATCACGAACTCTAAACAATAACAGAGAAACGTTCACACATGCAGCTCACCCACCGCAGATCAAACCCTTGAGATTGTGTGAGTGAAAGAGATCTGACGCTAGCAAACATGGTCTGTGTCCGCGGAGAATGATTCTAATGCTGATGTTTCCTTTGAACATATCAACCGACCTCTTGGTTCAAATTCCCACTGCCATTGTTGGAGCACAAAAGCCATCCATGTTACCAGTGAAGCCTGCACGGCACACACACATTACACACTGGCTACCGTTAAGCAAACCGTACAGATTTAAGGGAAAGTCGCATGTTTTAAGGCACCGAGATCCAACTTTTCAGCCGCAAAACAGTTATTGCAGGTGGGTGGAAGATTGTTCATGAAACGGTATATTTTAGTCGAGGATACGTTTAGTAATGTGTTTCTCCATTAAGGTTATCAAATCCAGAAATACGGCCTTGCAATATTTAAGGCATGAAGAAGGTGGATCATTTGCCATTATTACGTAAAACGTTGGCCAGGGCTGCATGCCATCAGTTATAAAAGGATTTTACTTCCCTCTAACTAACCCACTTTCCCATTAAAAATGTAAGCTGCTACTCTCAAACCTTGCCTGAGAGCAGGGTCCTCAGACAGGGCCCTGCTGACCTAAGACCACTCCACATGAACAATATAAGGGAGTCAGATGGCTGAGCGGTTAGGGAGTCGGGCTAGTAATCTGAAGGTTGCCAGTTCGATTCCCGGCCGTGCAAAATGACGTTGTGTCCTTGGGCAAGGCACTTCACCCTACTTGCCTCGGGTGGAATGTCCCTGTACTTACTGTAAGTCGCTCTGGATAAGAGCGTCTGCTAAATGACTAAATGTAAACTTAAATATATCTGCAGCCCTTTTTGTGTTGTGGGTGTTGTTTGCATTCAGATACGTTTCTGGAGGACGTGTCGACGAGCCTCTTGCTTCTGCTGTGGGCCTTTTAGACGAGCTGCCGATGCCACGGTAACGAGAGAGCTGGCTAACAGGGTCAGTTTGGGGACAGGGGTGTGCCTAAAGAAAGTGTCTCTCTCTGTCTCTCTCTCTCTGTCTCTCTCTCTCTGTCTCTCTCTCTCTGTCTCTTTCACTCTCTTGCTCGCGCTCTCTCTCTCGCTCTCTATCTCTCTCTCTGTCTCTCTCTTGCTCGCTCTCTGTCTCTCGCTCTCTCTCGCTGTCTCTCTATCTCTCTCTGTCTCTCTCTCTTTTATCTCTCTCTCTGTCTCTCTATCTCTCTGTCTCTCTCTCTCTTTTATCTCTCTGTCTGTCTCTCGCTCTCTCTCTGTCTCTCTCTCTCTGTCTCTCTCTCTGTCTATCTCTCTCTCTCTGTCTCTCTCTCTCTCTCTCTCTCTCTGTCTATCACTCTATCTCTATTTCTGTCTCTCTCTGTGTCTCTCTCTCTCTCTGTCTGAGCTGTCTGGAATGTCTGCCACCTCACTTCCCCCCACACTTCCTGTCCCATCAAAATAAGCAAAGCTCCCTCATCAGCAAGCAGAGTGCTAACAGTGAACCAACAGCTTGACCAAATGTCATTGTGGGGACAGGAAAAAGTTTTTCTACGAAACGGCAGCCGTGGCAAATCTGAGGAAGCTTGTGGTAAAGCAGGGAAAGAGGCAGAGCTGTAATTTGACTACTAAACTTGTGAGGATGTGGGAGTTTGGAACTCTCAGAAGAAAGTTCTGTAGAAAGCTGTGCTGGCTTTGGTGTCTTAGAGGGAACCAATTTAGGAGGGAGAAAATATAACGTCAATGCAGAGAACTATATCTTTCCGTATGCACACACTGTCTTAGAAATACTGGATGCTATGGAGGAAGGAACCTTCGAATCGTATACATGGGCAGGGCCGACACAACTGTACACATAAATGAACAGGCTTGTCACCCTCAGGCCAGAGCCTTGGGGGTAGTAATTGAATGAGTAATTGAATCAGCTGACACACTTAAGGGATTTCATGAGCTGTAAAAGCCTGCCTTAAATGAGGACCATCTGCCTAATTGCACTGAGCATGTCTTCTTGTCTTGATTTAAGCAGGCGCATGTCCAGAGGTTAAAATTCAGAGACACGAAACCAAACCACCTGCAGTGTGTCGCCTGGGGGAGCTGGGCTGATGCAGGGAGGATGGACAATGACTGAATATGTTCCCTCACAGTGACAGACCAACAGGCTCCATGGAGACTCTACATTTACATTTAGTCATTTAGCAGACACTCTTATCCAGAGCGACTTACAGTAAGTACAGGGACATTCCCCCCGAGGCAAGTAGGGTAAAGTGCCCAAGAACAGAACGTCATTTTGCACTGCCAGGAATCAAACCGGCAACCTTCTGATTACTAGCCCGATTCCCTAACTGCTCAGCCACCTGACCCCCCCACTCTACTGACAGCTCTGCTAATGCAATGGCAAACATCAGTCTGATGGTTTGTTCAACACAGTTGGACTGTTTTTAACTGGTTGATGAATTTCATCTCTGACCTCTGATACTAATGAAGTACTTTGTAATATTCTAAGCCTCTATAATAGAACCGTTGAAGTAGGGAATGGGGGTGGGGTGGGACATATGGTAACTTCAGATTCCCACTATTAATCCAAACTGGGTATGTTTCTAATCCCCGGCCTGACTAAAGATGGCCTCCTGGGGAGAAGACCAACCCTCTGAGGCTGAAGGAGAAAGGGCTGGTTTTTGTTTTGTCTTTGAAAAGGACCCAGTTACCGTCTATCCCTCCCCATCTCCCTTCTGTCCAGGGAGGGAATGGGGGAGGGGCACAGGGGGTGACTTCTGACACGGGCATCTGCTGTTTTCTCCCAAACCAAGCAGCCCCCCTCTCGGGTCAGCGAACAAGCCTGTGCTTTACCAACTCCCCCCTCACCGGTAAGCTTTTCAAGTTTACACTAAGTAGATAAACGTAACCACCTTGCCCCTGCAAACACACGAGCGACCCACTGTGGCAGGACTGTAATGTAGCGTAAATACCTCTCTTACAGCTCCATTACATCGTTGATGATTAGTTAGTGACTCTGTGTTCTCCCAAGAGAGCTCAGATGTCAACAACGTGCTAATGCACTCAACAGTCCGTAAGTACAACAGAGGGGGAAAATGCCCAATCTGCCACCCATTTCAGCAAAGGGAATCCCGTTTTTCAAGCCCTTTTTTTTTTACATGCCAATCACAGTCAATCTGTGTTGTTATTTCTAATTACGAGAGAGCTTTTGTTTTCACTGCGTTAAGTGGCCCTCATCCACCCATGTCACCCGAGTGAGGGATGGCCCCCTCTCTGCCCGGCAGCATGTGACATCTGGTGTCGTCTCCAGAGGTACCGTAGGACACACTGCCCTCGCTATCACGGAGGAGCCAGGAGCTGTAGCCTGGCTGGTTCCTACCAGCAGCCCAGAGCCAGGGCAGATGAACAGCTCCGCCAGCGTATAGGGGTAATAACTCACTCTCAGGAGCCAGGCGGAGCTAGGAAAGGGGGGGTGGGGAGGGTGAGTTAGAGGGGGCTCTGCCCTGCTCTCTGAGCCAGAGAAACCTGTCAAAAGAGCCATTAAGCCGAGCGAAACGACCAATAAACCTGCCCAGTGAGACATGTCACAGATGTCTGATTCCACGCAAAAAAAAGGAGGAAAACACGAGGGGATGAGAGGTCCAAGAATGTCAGGATTTGAACGGACTGTGTGTCAGGCATGAATCTCAAGAGGCCTTACCCTCCTCCCCCTGGTGAATGTGAAGATGACATTATTGAATCTGGCACTGAAACTATACAACCATCAGAGGGTTTTCCATGCCCGTGGAATGAAGCTACAAATTCCCCCTGCTTATTCATGGAGATAAAACACTGCCTGCTTAATTGTATTGATCCAGGGTAAGGACCACTGCATTCAATCTTGGGCCCATGTAAGAGAAATCAAAGGCCTGCCACAGCAGTCAAGCTAAGCGCTAGGCTATGTGTCTTTGTATTCATCAGCCAGCCAGTCAATAATGTCACTTGGCATGTAATGATTGTTGTTTATAAAAGCAGCCATCCGTTTTCTGGAAGAGTGATTAGCCCCGGGGAGAAGGCAGAGAAGGGAACTGGATGACCTCATTTGACACCATGTTTTGGATACAAACCAGGCTTTCCCGTTTGGACTTTTTAATGGAGGGAGTACAGGTTCGGAGTGTTTAATGGAGGGAGTACAGGTTCGGAGCGTTAGTAGAGTGCTTCGTTTTTTATCTGGCCCGCTTTTTCAATTGAAAAAGAAGCTAGATTTATTTCCTGGAGAGGTGGGGTACGGTAGATAGACAGAGAGGAGAGAGAGAGGGATAGGGAGAGGTGGGGTACGGGAGATAGACAGAGAGGAGAGAGAGAGGGATAGGGAGAGGTGGGGTACGGTCGCTTTCAGAAAGGTCAATACGTCCCTCGGGGGAGAAACCGAAAATTAATCAGTCAAAAGAAATGATAGATGAGAATCAAGACGTATGTCTACGATTTAGTGACTTAAGACCTTGTAATTTAAACCCATAATACCCTAAAACCCGACAAACTTGTCTTAAACTAGGCTTTGTTGAAAAAATGATTGGGGGCTGAAGAAAGCAGAGACGTGGGCTCTGATATCTTAACACAGGAAAAGGAGGAAAAGGCTGGTCCTGTCTGCAGTGTGGTCAATTCAGGTTAGGATTTCCATTCTGTGGTCTCTGAGGTGGAGTGTGTGTGAGATCAGCGTGAAGTCATGGCCAATCCCCACATGCTCTGGCAGGGTGTTCACTGTCTCCCTCTTATCGGCGAATCAGGATTCATTCCCTTTTCCTACCCAGACTGTGATGTCATATTTTGGTTGAACGACAGCAGGAAGAATGAGAGAAAACCCTCTCTCTCCCACATCATTATAATCCAATTAGAGTTGTGGGTGCGTGCACTAAAAGACCAGCGATAACGCCAGGTTTCTGAAAATCCAATCAATCTCATCCAGCATGTGTCCACATGGAGCATGTTTACCAGCCAGCCTGACGGCCCCTCCAGGGCCCGGAGCCCACAGCCATCTGCTGCTCTCAGGGAGCCTTGGCCGCCATTTTTGTTTGGTTTCTTTACCCGGAGCAGCCCCATGACATGGACATCAGCCAGATAAACACACTGACACAATGGAGGACAGAACGTAACAAACGCACGCCTCTTTATTAGCTTTTCTGAAAGGCTTGATGAATGCATGTGGGTGAACTGAGCTGGAGAGGCCTGGAGACAAAGAGAGACAGAGGGAGAAGCGTCTGGTTTAGGTACAAATACACAGGATACACCTCAAGCTTATTCATGAAAGCGTATGGTTTGATGGATACGCTTGTGACTAAACCGTGTTTCTTAAAGAAGCAACACAGGCCAGGATGTGTCTTTAGAGAATAGGTTTATAACATTACATAACGTTTGACTGGGGCCAGCTCATACTGAAGAAAACATGAAGCTGACCTCATCTACACACAACAAGCACAGGACTAGGAGGTAGAGAGAGAGAGAGAGAGAGAGAGAGAGAGAGAGAGAGAGAGAGAGAGAGAGAGGGGGGGGGAGATGGGGGAGAGAGAGAGAGAGAGAGAGAGAGAGAGAGAGAGAGAGAGAGAGAGAGAGAGAGAGAGAGAGAGAGAGAGAGAGGGGGGGGGGGGAGATGGGGGAGAGAGAGAGCGAAAGAGAGAGGACACCTGCTTACTGGAAGTGAAATATTCAGCACTTTCTCAAAATAAACCCTGTCCCAGAAGCTAAAATTAAATTTCTGTGTCTTGTATATTTCAAGATAAATATTTTATCACCACCACCTCTCTTTTAGCTCTCCTCTATTCACTTCTTCTCTGTGACTATCACTTAGTGTCTCACTCAACAATCAATTGCAGTTTATATGGCAGCAGTGGGCCCCAGTGCAGGTCTTCATGGCCTGCCTGTACTGCAGACCATTCCTTCTGCTCTTGTTCTAACGACGGTGAACTCCAGGGATCAGTGAGATTATGTGTTTAGTATGGGGTTATAGCGACAAATCACACTGCTCCCCAGTGCCTGGGTAAATGACCACTGAGTAAGTGAAAACACATCGCCAATCAGAAACTGTGACCCTACGAGGGGTGAAAGACACGCTCATAGTCATGGCTGCCGTGGGGGTCAACCTCCAATTGAGTGGAAATTGTTTCTTAATAAGTCTGAATGTATGTCAAGACCTTGACACCTCTGACCGGAACCGTGGAACTTGGAATAGAATAGAACCTTGGAATTTAGAACACCAAAAGACACTCGGTGTACCGTCTCTGTTAAAATATGAATGGAAAGGAGAAAAACAGATAGTAGAATAGAAAATATGTTTTGTATGCAATGCCACCCTCTTGATTTCGGCCGTCCTCCTGAGGGCGAGATTTGAAGCCTTGCGAGTTAGACTCCCTCCCTGCTGCCTGCACAGCCAGGCAGACAAGGTTAGATTTAGATCTGCTCTGTGTAGAACCCCTCCAGGAGAGTCTGGGACGCCATCAATACCCTACCTGTCGCTCATCAGACTGGCTGGGCCAGCCTTGCTGTTAAGGAGGTTTGATCCAACTCTGACACACAGTCACTGAATAGAACGAGCCACACTGGGGGAGGAATTCTTGGGGCCTTTTGTGTGTCATCTTCAGATCGTCGTGTCTGCCGGTGACTTGGGATCAGCGGGGTAGTTTCGAGATATCAGACCAAACCTCAGCTGTGCAGCGATGGAGCAGGATGGCCCAGGAGGCCATCGAGTTCACATTGGCTGCTGAGGTTGGATGACTTCTTCCCAGGATTGTCAATGAGTACTTGAGAAGAACAAAAGTAGAGACTACTTTCCATGTTCTAAAGGCAACTGTAAAAGCACCATTGTCTTAAGCAACAAATAAAAGGTTTGATTAGAACTAGATGGACTTCCTCCATCTAGTTCTCGTTGGTCTCAACTTCGGCACTGAGATGTTGGCAGCCTGAGATGCTAATTAAGCTCTCTTCCAGTAACAAGCCCCAGAAAACAAAATGCCTGGAAACCGCGGTGCTCAGTGGGAGCTGGGGAGGGGATTATGAGAGCGAATGATGGGAAGTTTAGGCTCCCGAGCACTGCCATCTAATGAGGCCGATGCAGGGGGACAAGAGTTTGGGAAGAAAACCAGGCCGGTTTCTCGAAAAGTTGTTTGATAAATGCACTCTTCTGTAGGCTGATTCAAATATATTTCCTTTCTGACAGTGTGGGACTTTGCTGTTTGTTTCCGTGGTGATGTGTACATCACATACAGGAGGCCTAGATGTTAGAGATGCTGAAATTGAATGACTTCTTCTCAGGATTGTCAATGAGTACTTGAGAAGAACAAAGTAGAGACTACTTTTCATGTTCTGAGGCAACTGTAAATGACTAAATGACTAAATGTAAAAGCGCCATTGTCTTACACGAAAAATAAAAGGTTTGTCTTGAAATACAGAGAAGGTCACCATTCTCTATATAGTGGAATTAGCAAAGCTGATGACTTAAGTAGTTGTGTGGTAACAGCTTTCTCTCACTCTCCCACTAAGTCATTCTCAAATGTGCATAATACATAAATATACATACATAATCTTTGTTTTATGTAAATTATGGTTTGTGAAAGGCCTAAAAAGAAAGGATGTTCAAATGACCACCACATCGGTAGAGTTAGGGTTGTGGTGGCAATTAAAATGTACCTTTCACAAACCATAAACTTACAATTACTTACAATTTACGAAAAATTTACAAACTTTTTTTGTACAGGTACAAGTACAGGTACGTTTAAACCATGTGCATTGCTGCTCATGGTGTCATTTTTCAATGCTGAACCTCCCATAGTCTCCTGCATGTGTCCAGGGCCCCAGGACTAGCACAGTTGTCCTGTCCCAAGTACAACCCGCTCCAGTTGTTGTTTCCACCCACCAGGACTGGGGGTCTCTCCCAGGGTGCAGGCCTTGTGGTTGAGCCCCTCATTCCTCAGTAATCCCCAAACACAGTTCCCAGCCCCGGGCCCTGGAGGCCTCCATGGCTCTGGGATGAGCCAAGCTCTAAGACTGGGTCTAGGGGCCGTAAATCAGGCCTCCCAGCTGCACATTCGTATCAAGTGGAGGACAAGCAGGCTTTTGTAATGCACACCTAACTGATTTTCCAGGGTACTGTCTCCCTCTCCCATGCTAGCTGTCTGCTCCAGATGCACATAGCTGCTCTGGCTTGTGACGTTGTCAGTCATACACGTAGCTCTTGTGTAGCCTCTCTAGGCCTGCTGGGAAACAGTCACTCATCAGCCATGGTTCCCCTCTCTTAGACTCTTCTATAGTCAGGGGTGAAGAGGCCTCTGGAGTTCAAATACTCGGTTAAGTGGTTTAGATTAAGATGTTACACTCAATCATCTTCCAATGTCCTCCCCATGAACCTCATAGATGTTATAAAAAACTTTTAAAATAAATGAGCTTTTGTCACTGACGATCAGTTTAGTGGAATATCCTTTTTCCTACAAACATAAAATTGCTTTTGAGACACTTGTTGAGAAAACGTCCATGACATCAGAATGATTTTTGGCAAGCCACTGTGAAGCTCTACTTTACGTTTGTTGTGTGTGATAGCCGGAAAACGAAAACAGGCGCACAATAACGTCTCAGGGTCCTGGGGTGTTAGGGAGTATTTTGGGCAGGGAATTGAAGTTTCCTCGGTTCCTGTACGGTTGGAGTTTAGATGGGAGGGCTTCCGAGCCCGGAATAATTAATCAGAGCACAGTTCTGCCTGACTCCTGAAGAGGAACCACTTCCATAACAAACACAGGACACAGAGCGGAGCTGTGTGTTGTTGCAGACTGAAAAATGGGAGGTGATCAAGGTCTCCTTTCACATCAAACCCACCAAGCCTAAAAGCCTAGGAACTTGAACGAACTTGTGTGTTTGTGTGTGTGTGTGTGTGTGTGTGTCAGGGTCAACTGAAAGCTGTGAAATACTATTATAAACATTTAGAATTGACATTGAGTTGCACCAATTGCTTTGGGAGTTATTACTATAATATATATATTTTTAAGACGATGGAAGATGACTGGACTGGAACCTTCCAGCTTCAGCACTGCCTCAAAACCTGCCAGGCATTAGCCCCACTACTGACTTCCCAGACAGACACGGAACACAGCCACACACTTTCCTGAGCTGGAAGTTGTTTAATATACCCGCCAGGATGGTGATCAGTTTACACGGGAGAGGAGGATTGGGTCTGCTTGGACAGCGGGTGCACGCTGATGAGGAAGGATATGAACCAGTGGATTGTTTTATGTCTCCGCTGCTTTCACTCTAAACTCTGCTGCTCACCTCATCATGAACCTTGGGCTTTTTATTTTTCTTATTTATACTTTTGGGGGTCATTTTCTGCAGGGGAGAGAGAGGAAGAGGAGAAGACTTGCAGGAAATGACCCGGGCTGGCCCATGTGGTAGGTGCTCTTCTTGCAGGAAATGACCCGGGCTGGCCCATGTGGTAGGTGCTCTTCTTGCAGGAAATGACCCGGGCTGGCCCATGTGGTAGGTGCTCTTCTTGCAGGAAATGACCCGGGCTGGCCCATGTGGTAGGTGCTCTTCTTGCAGGAAATGACCCGGGCTGGCCCATGTGGTAGGTGCTCTTCTTGCAGGAAATGACCCGGGCTGGCCCATGTGGTAGGTGCTCTTCTTGCAGGAAATGACCCGGGCTGGCCCATGTGGTAGGTGCTCTTCTTGCAGGAAATGACCCGGGCTGGCCCATGTGGTAGGTGCTCTTCTTGCAGGAAATGACCCGGGCTGGCCCATGTGGTAGGTGCTCTTCTTGCAGGAAATGACCCGGGCTGGCCCATGTGGTAGGTGCTCTTCTTGCAGGAAATGACCCGGGCTGGCCCATGTGGTAGGTGCTCTTCTTGCAGGAAATGACCCGGGCTGGCCCATGTGGTAGGTGCTCTTCTTGCAGGAAATGACCCGGGCTGGCCCATGTGGTAGGTGCTCTTCTTGCAGGAAATGACCCGGGCTGGCCCATGTGGTAGGTGCTCTTCTTGCAGGAAATGACCCGGGCTGGCCCATGTGGTAGGTGCTCTTCTTGCAGGAAATGACCCGGGCTGGCCCATGTGGTAGGTGCTCTTCTTGCAGGAAATGACCCGGGCTGGCCCATGTGGTAGGTGCTCTTCTTGCAGGAAATGACCCGGGCTGGCCCATGTGGTAGGTGCTCTTCTCTGAGGGTTATCCACATCCACCAGGACAGTTAGTGGGATTCTATTCTTACAAGTTGAAATGGTTAATTGTCCATTCATGAGAAAAGGGATATTGCATAAGGAGTTCTGCCAAATTCGTAGCGTTGATAACAGCCAGAAAATGCCTGGGTTCTGACTGCACATGGTAGACAGTGTTATCAGACAGTGTAGACAGTGAAGGGAAAGAGCTCTCGGTACAAAGCTTGGAAGGGGGGTAGAGATTCATTACCC
Organism: Osmerus eperlanus; assembly: GCF_963692335.1. NCBI lineage: Eukaryota > Metazoa > Chordata > Actinopteri > Osmeriformes > Osmeridae > Osmerus > Osmerus eperlanus. The sequence continues at coordinate 2,474,255 of NC_085025.1, forward strand.
CTTGTGAGAACAAACAACCCATTTCATGGCTGAGACATAAAGTTCTGACGCATTTTCTTGTCTGGGGTGATGAAGTGTGTCCTTGTTACCCTAGGTCTTAATTGTGGCAGGATACAATATAAAGGAGATTTATGGCTTTGGGTGAACAACAAGAAACATATTCCTCTGCACAGAAACCACAGTCTCTTGCAGATCCCAATCACTCAGCTGTGGCATGAATGACAGCATCGGTATGTTGATCGTCATCATTCCATGCAGGGGAATACTGCAGTCATTCACAGACACTCTGGTGTTAACCCATTTTAACACACACACACACACACACTGCTCGACAACAAGCCTCATTTCTCACAGGTGTCGTGTGTGTGTACTGTCTTCGTGTGTGTGTGTACTGTCTTTGTGTCTGTGTGTGTGTGTGTGTGTGTACTGTCTTTGTGTCTGTGTGTGTGTGTGTGTGTGTGTGTATGTGTGTGTACTGTCTTTGTGTCTGTGTGTGTGTGTACTGTCTTCGTGTCTGTGTGTTTGTAGTGGGCTGTGCATACAGTATGTTGTCATCTGTGTTACTTGCAGCATCCAACAGCCGAATTTCAGATTAATCAGATGTGTAACGATGCAATATTGAAAAAATGTTGTGGACACACGCTGACTAATATCCTTACGGTATCAACAGTGAATGTGAGATTCATCATCATTAATGAGAGATGTTCACTGTGAACCATCCTACACCCCCCCCCCCTCCATCCCTGACCAGAACCCCCTCAGTGCCGACCCCCCCCCCCCCCCTGCCTAGAGACAGGAAATGATGTCCAGGGTTCCCCCGGTAGCCCCCCATGACACTGGTAATTTACGGATTACAGCCAGTCTTCCCCAGCCTCCACAGCCAGCCTCTAAATATGCCACGCGAATGAAGATCGCATACCACCGAAGAAGAAGCGGATAGGCGCGGCTGGGTGGGGATGGGGGGTTGGTTGCCGTGGCAACCAGTTACTCGGCGACAAGTGCGGCACACCGAGCGACGCTTCATATTACATCAATCTTATTACTCCATCTCTGCCCCCCCTCTCCTCTCTCTCCTCACATCACAGAGCACACTCCCAAACACATGACGTTTTTTAACTGTCCATTAAATGGGCCATGAGCCAAGCCAGGTCTGTGACATCGAAGCAAATTGATTCATCACATGCCGAGCCTGCATGGGCAGTATTTCATACAGTTTTTATTTTTGTCATCGATCAGCTTCCCTTAAGGATGACTTTGACACAGCAGTGCCATAAATGACTAAAGAGGAGCGTTCTTAGAAATCAAACAAACTGTTGTTGCTTTGTCTTATGAGTACAGACTTAAACCACAGATGTGTCATTGTTTGGTGGGCCGTCCATCAACGATTGACAGAATAATGAAGGGTCTCACTCTGCAAGGTTCCTACCAAGGAACTGCATTTGTAGCATTCTTTGCTTGGCAGCCACGGCCACCTGCAAACACTGCCTCGCTCTCGCCGGCGCTGAATAGTATCCAGGTTACCATGGTAGCGTGGAGAGCAAAACTGAGTTGAAGGGAATGAGTGCAGCAGCACCTCTCTTGTGGGCGACAAGAGAACAGAATGACACTCTTTTCTTCGTAGAGGGGAGGAATGTGAAAGTTCTCCACATGTCTATTCCAAAGTTCTGTACCAACCCAGAGATATCTACACCAGGCATGCTAGCTGTCTCTCAAGGTACTGTGAAAGGAGCCTCTCTCTCTCCCTTCGCTTCATTTCAACTTTGACGCTCGTCTCCAACGGACCTCTTCTTCTGCACTTTGGAGGTAGAGTGGCAGACACATCCGTTTATGTGAAAGCGCAGTACTGCTCCTAACTCACTCCCGCCTTCAGGACACAAGCCATCGAGTCTAATGACGAGTCCCTCTCCGCGCCTGGAGTCGTTAGTTTTGCAAACTGTGCGTGGTGACGTGGCTTTGTGGAGCGGTGACTGTGCAGCTAATCGCAGCATTGTTTCTGGGCAGGGCGCTTTGATGTGGACACAGGTCTAACCCAGAGCTCAGCCCCAGTCCGTTTTACACACTTAACTGGTCTGAATTATAGCACACTGACTGGAGGCTGGGGGCTGGAGGGAGAGGGCTACAGATGGGAGGCTGAGGGCTGGGGGCTGGGGTAACTGTTATGTGCCACATAGACTTAACATCTTATTACTCTGATCACTCCCTTTACCACACATCCAATGCTCGGATTAAGATCATGTTTACCATCAACACCCCAGGACTCAGATGATATTATGACAAGAAACGTACTCATGCTCTGGTCCCGTCAATCAGCGCTGAGGCACGGCGACCGAGCATGAGAGCGAATTGGAGATGAGCGTTGTGTGTGTGTGCGAAACGATGAAATGTTGCTAAGGCCAAAACGGACGCTGAGTGTGTCCTCTGGAAGCCTGTGTTTGTCCCATCCTGGGAGAGGGTGAGAGCGTCCCTGTAAACAAGCCTCGGGGAACGAGCCTCGGGACAGGAACTGGAGGCTGGTAGTCGTTAAACAGGAACACACAGACGTCACAGTGATAATGGGAGAGAAATGCCTCGAATTCCAAATATTTTTTAGTCTGCTGTATCGAATGGCCCCCATTGACGTCAGGAGTGCCGGTTATCTCCACGTGTACGGAGCAGGAAGTTCTCCACGGTGTTGCTGCTGTCTGAAAGACTTAAAGACCTCCCCCTCCTTCCCTCCCTCCTCCCTTCCTCTCTTTCACTTTCCCTCTATCGCTGTTGACCGGGGGAGGTGGGGTGGAGGGAGGGGGGGGGGGGAGGGAGCGGGTTGAATGGTTGACCCTTCCACTTTTCTTAGGACACAATAGTCTTTGATACCAGATGGTGGGAAAGAGAGTAAGGGGCTCATTGCACATTCAGTTGAGTTACAGCGGCCTGGGCAGACCTGGAGCAGCCTTAAATGGATGCTGCCATTGATGGTTAAATCAATTTGGAATGGTGACAGTGTAGCTAGGCCACAGACTGTAACAATTGCAGATTACAACAACAGCATTGCACCCCTCCCTCCCATCAGCCTACACCCACCACCCCCACCCCCTTGTTTTTTTTCTTGAGGGGCGTGTGTGCATGTATTGGGAGTGGGGGGGGGTCTTTTGAGGATAGAGGGGTTCGCCGCAACAATGGACACAATTCTTCTGTGAAAGACATGAAGACGATAAGAGAATAGATGTGTTTGGCGCAGCTGAATGCCCAGTGCAGTTTTCCCCCTTCAGAGAGCCGAGCCGGTGTGAAACATAACTGAGAGATGAGGAACTGCTCTTCTCTTACTCTGCTCCTCCCCCCTCAATATCCCTCTCTCTTTCCCCCATCCCTCTCTGTCCCCCCATACCCCTCTCTCTCCTCCCATCCCTCTCTCTTTCCCCCATCCCTCTCTCCCCCCATCCCTCTCTCCCCCCATCCCTCTCTCCCCCCATCCCTCTCTGTCCCCCCATACCCCTCTCTCTCCTCCCATCCCTCTCTCTTTCCCCCATCCCTCTCTGTCCCCCCATACCCCTCTCTCTCCTCCCATCCCTCTCTCTTTCCCCCATCCCTCTCTCCCCCCATCCCTCTCTCCCCCCATCCCTCTCTCCCCCCATCCCTCTCTGTCCCCCCATACCCCTCTCTCTCCTCCCATCCCTCTCTCTTTCCCCCATCCCTCTCTCCCCCTATCCCTCTCTCTCTCCCCAATACCCCTCTCTCTCTCCTCATCCCTTTCTCTCTCCCCCTATCCCTCTTTCCCCCTATCCCTCTCTCTCCCCCATACCCCTCTCTCTCCTCCCCATACTTTTCTCTCTCCCCCATCCCTCTCTCTCCCTATACCCCTCTCTCCTCCCCATACCTTTCTCTCTCCCCCTATCCCTCTCTCTCTCCCCCATACCCCTCTCTTTCCCCCTATCTATCCCTCTCTCTCTCTCCCCCCATCCCTCCGTTGGGGATGGACGTTTGGAGGGCTTGTGGGTCGTGAGGGTCTTAAGCAGAGCAGGGAACCTCCTGCGGCTGGGTGGTCTCGGGCCGGTGGTGACACAGCAGCTTTGCCTGGTTTGGCTGAGGAAGGACAGAGGATCAAGCCTGCCCTCTTCAGGTGGTGTGTGATGCCCCTCAGAACCACGCCGGGCAGATCTTCTGCGGCGAGGAAGTACGAGTATCTCGCTCCGTGTCCTGTTGGTGGAGATGTAAAGGTTGTAAACTGTTTGTTTAATATTGATTAGTCTTACCGAATATGCGTAGCGCATGGTGGTTGTATATGTGTATGTGTGTGCACGCATGTGTGTGTGTGTGTGTGCGTTTGTGTGTGTTTGTGGGGGGGGGGGGGGCGTTGACAGATGCACCAGGAGCCAGAGGTGGTCCGCGGTTGCCATGGTGACCGTGTGGGCTGAAGGAGCGTATTGAGTATGCAGAAAACCCGTCCCTAGAGATCTCTGAATGGAAACAAGATGGCTGCCAGAGCGAATGAGATAGATAGAGAGAGGGGGAGGGAGGGAGCACACACACAAGAAGAAAAAGAGAGAGAACAGTCGTTTACCATGACTGTTCAAAAAGGTTGTATGAAGACACAAGCCTGCCGAGGCGTTTTCCGCTTTCATTTGGTGTTGGATTGTTGGAAAACAACAATGCCTGCACGCTTCAGGTTTTATCTTCTTCATTCATAGTTACAGTTTTTCATTTCTTTAGTTTGAATGTTTTGTTTGCTATCAAATCTCCTCAACAGGAATGTAGCTGCCCAAGTCCACTTGCTGCCTTGTCCAAACCACACTGTTTCCATGGCCACTGTAACCAAGTGACAAAGCAATTGGATGAGGATGATATCTTTTCCAGATGTCATTTCTCCCGTTGAGAGGAAATGAAAAGCAAACATTTCAAACGTGGAGATTCAGAAATAAAATAAAGACCCAGTAAAGATTAAGCAAAAGATGTGGGACCTTATCTTAACATTTTTCTTCTCATCAAATCAAAATACAGTATTGTAGACAGACAGGGCCGTTCACATAGCCTACAGTACCTCCTATATTACACATCAAAGACACACTGGCATACTATCAAGTTTCAGATACGGCGATGCAATCCAGTTAATCCTATCAAACACAAACTGTGGACATCTTACTCTGTGACTACTTAGCGCTCGTTTTTTAACGAGGGTTCCTCCTCGCCTTCCCTCTCCCACCATGAAAACAGTTTCTGAAGCTCATTACGCCTCGCTCCAGAATTGCCAGAGACAGTTTGACGTGAGGGGGAGAGTCGCGTGCGGGGGGGGTATCCTCCGACAGCTTTAGCAGGCGCTGACAGGAGCTTCGCTGTCACGGAAACACACAGCGAGGTAATAACCTGCGTATTAGCAAAGCCTTGCCTCTTAAACTGGAGCCCTGCTTTGCCGCTATGTTGCAGAGCAGGAGCTACTGTAGAGCTAGGCCGAATGCCAGGGCTCCCAGTACTGTGGGTCGGTGTTAGCAGCACAACTGCCAGGGCTCTCAGTACTGTGGGTCGGTGTTAGCAGCACAACTGCCAGTAGGAATTATTTCCATTCGCTACTGTGCCAACGTTCATTCCTAATGTGCCACAACAACCACAACAACTTGATGTTTTCCTCAGTAATGCATCCTGTCAGATCTGAGAAGGTGTGCTATTTGTGATGAGACTGTGGAACAGACTGAGACCAATGATTCAGTACAGTGAAATATGGACAGGAAAAAGAATAAAAAAGAAAAAAAATCTATATTTTTTTGGTCACCCTTTTTTCAAAATCTGGATTGAGTGTTCTTTGTGGATATGAGGCCCACTAGGTTTCAGAATGTCATAAATGAGGTCCCTTGTGGGGAGAGATGAGCCTGAGAGCACATCACTTTGAACTTGTGAGAGCAGCTCTGCTGGTTGCTAGTGGAGCAGGGCTGTGTGACAAGAGAAGGCTGGCAGTGCTCCGACACACTTCTGTTATGTTTGTCTCATGTGCATGTGAATCCAGATAGAAGCAAATATATTTTCGTTGCATTTCATGTTATGACTGCAGACTGCAGCTCCTCTGAAGACACTTCTAAACATCACACCCTGCTACGTTATAACAAGACTTTTGGCCACCTTTAAAGCTCTCTAATTATTAAGAATTTCCATGGGAATTGTGAAATTGTCTTGTTAAACATGTAATGCACCTGTGCAGGGAGTAGCGTCTCTTTTCAAGGTTGAAAAAAAGGGATTTGCACCCCCAACACAAATACTCACTGAACAACAAGTTGTTTTTCCTGTTCATTGTGTGCCAGCATTGGCCACCTGGAATCATTTCCCTCAAAGTTCCAGTGCTCTGTGAGTGGCCAGTTTTACTGCACCCAGCACCATGAAAGGGGCCTTTCATGTTGAGGGCTTTAAACATGAAAAAGTTGCATTCTAACTCGTCTGCATTGTTAAAACAGCTGTTGGGTGATGCTTTATGTGGAAATCCTTTTCATCATCTCAGAGCTCCCTGATGCAAACCAACAAAGATGGGAAGTAACAAAGTACTTAGTTACTTTACTTGTGTACATTTTTCTGGCATCTGGGGGGTATTCCAGGTAGCGGGTTTAACAAACTCTGAGCCTAACCCTGAACTCTGAGTTGAGTTACTTTAAAATTGGAAACTCTGAAAACTCGGTTCAAGAAAAGCTGATTTGAATTTGTTAACTCAACTCGGAGTACGTCAACTCTGAGTTAAGCGCGCGCATGAGAACTATTAAAAGCCAACATCAATGGAGCTCCGATACTGGGATCAACCATGGCACCCAGCAACAAAAAACCTTGTCCTACTTCACCACACTTCAGATATAAGTTTTATTTCGTGTTCAATCTGAGCACATATTACGGAAAAAAAGCAACACGGCTGTAGCACTGTATACAATTGGCGTGGGAGACAAACTGCCAAGTCAATGCATACATTTGATGTAATAGCCAGTCCATACCGTTAATATTACAGAAGAAAAAGTGGGAGACTTAATAAAATAGCATGTTCAATGTTATATTAAATATGAAAACATACTACAAACAGGTAAGACATATTTTGCTTAAGCTATACGCTTGTGATTGTAGCCTCGAAGTCACCTTGGTTTTAATCATATATCGACATGATACAAAGTAAATATCAATTGGTGCCTATTTCAACTTGTAATAGCAGTTTCCCCCAACAGAATGCTTTTCAAATCAAATCAAAATGTATTTGTATAGCCCTTTTTACACGCAAGCATGTCGAGGGGTTCACATACGCCAATAGAACTGCCCCTCAACCAACTTAAACCCTCAAGGAAGACAAGGAAAAACTCACTGCAGGAGAAAAAATTGAAGAAACCTTGGGAGGAGCAATTTTCTACAAAATACAGGATTTTTTGTATTTTGGCTATATTGACTATATTACTTAGATGGAAAAATGCAGTTCTGGTAATTTGCTTAATATTTTCATCAAAGGATGATGACGATGATGATTAAGATGACGAAGAGACATTGACTGCTGCCGCAGAAAATGGATGCAGAGAATTATGTATGGTAGCTACTGGTAGTTCTCTCCCCATGTACTTTTATTTACAGGCTTGTGTGGAATTGTCAGTTACACTGACATTATGAGAATAATGAATATAAAAAACGATTTGCACATTCTGATCCTGTTGAACAGAGCATGGATGCAGTATACAGTGAGATGTTCATTTAATGGCAGGTGAATTCTGCATGTGGAACTGTGAAATGTAATGCAATCCCATGTATTCCCAGTTACAAGTAAATGAGTTGTACAAATTGCACCTCATGAAGAATTGCCAAAAACTGACCAAGAGATGGTGTAGGCCTACTTAGGGTAGAAGAATAAAGGATAATCTTGAAAAAGATTTACTGGAACACCAGTTACAGGAGGATGCATATAACAGGTGATGTTAATTGTAGAAACAATAATCTATATCAATATTAAATGTTGAATTTGCTGAATTTCTATTTTGACCAAGAGATGGTGTACTTAGGGCAGAAGAATAAAGGCTGATCTTGTAAGGCTATCAACCTGCCCCCACCTCTCATATGGTAAAATCTGGAGTTACTGGATGGAGTCTCAACTTGATGGCTCTCACACATCATTGTGTAACTTACTGTAGCATTGCTAGTCATGTTGATAAGTAAGGGTCAAGATTGTGGTCTTATTAGTTGTTTTGGGTATAAAAGGAATTGTGAAGCATCTGTGGATTCTTGATCTCCTGAGACCTTCTCCTCAGCTCTGGCTTGTCCTACTCCTTCTTCCTCACCTCTTGCTTTCTATCTCTAGTTTACAATAATCATGGTAGAGTAGGTAAGAGTTAACCTTCATTGATTTCATTCATTTGCAATATGATTAAATTATTATATTATTTTACCTTACTTTGACCATTCTTGCTCTGATTTAACCCATAGAGTCGAATAACTGTAATTCCATTGGTATTGGCATTATTTGGTTAATGTTAATACACTGTTCAGTTTCCCATCTTCCTTCAAACCATAGGGGAATTAGTTTCAGTTGTTTGGCCAATATTGACCCCCTACAATGTTGAAATAGATTTGCTGAAACACCAGTTACAGGATGGTACATGGTCACAGGTGAATCATGTAAACAATAGCCAATAAACATACTCATTGTTAGATTTCTATTTGTAGGCAATGAAGAAGACCAAATACAATTTCAATTATTTGTCTTTATTTCAGTGCCAAAAAGCATTTGGTCAGTTCTGAGTGCACGTCCACGGCGAGTAACATTAGCGATGTTGGCCTAAGGGCTGACAATGTTGCTAAAATACATTACAGATTGTGACGGGAAACGGTAACGTTAACCTAGGTATTCATCAGGGAATTAAAGCACATCGAATAGCAGTCTTAAAATCCTCTCCCGGCGTATAACTAAGCGAATTAAATTTTGTTCGAGATCGGTTGGCTGAACCAGGAAAGGATATCCCTAGTCTGCCAACGCTATCAGGCTCAGAAAGAGGGAGGGGATAGATAAAAACGCAGAGTTTGGCATGGAAAACCTTCTAGCGAGCAGGTTAGTTTCACGGAGTAAGTTACCATGGAAACTTACCAAAAGGTTTCGTTACCTCTCTTTCTGGAACGGACACCTCGGAGTAAGCCTCTTTTCAGGGTTAAACAACTCTGCATCACAACATCACTGTTTATTTTTTGGACAACTTTTCACTTTCTCTTTTATTTTTATATTTTTTAAAAGAGTTTCTTAAATTATATATTTTTTTTTGCATAATAAAAAAAAAACGTTTCTAAAGGTTGAAAAAACTGTTTAAAATGTTTTTTTAAATAGATTTTATTTTTTATTTTCCTTTGAAAAATACGTTTCTTAATGTTGAAAAAAAGTTTTGAAGGGTTTTTGAACTAAATTTTAAATTCTGAGTTGTTAGTCGCCACAAGAATATCCACACAAACGTCTGTGTGTGTTAGGGAGAATGAATTAAAGATAATGGGTCAAAGTGCTCAGACTCATCTGTCAATGTCTGTCTGTCTCTCTTATGGAAGGACCAGGCTAAGGAGAGGGATTATTGTCCCACTGTTGTGGTTGTTTCACCAGGATACTGAGCCCTCCCTGTTTTCACTGTACATGTCTCCAGTTTCCCCCAAGAATCCGTGACAGTTACCACAGATATTGCCCTCCGGTCACTGCCAAGGTGTATACACTTTCAAAAGCATTGTTCTAAGTTCATGTATCATGTTAAGTGCCTGTGGGCTACTGACTGTCTTTCCTGAACGGTGTTGTGTTACATGTCCTACCACGGTCGATGGTGTTTATAATGGAGACACCCATCCAAGAACATCTAGCTTCTTGGTTGTGAACGAGCTGGTTGAACATCACGTCTCATCTGCAGGGCCTATGATATCAGAGAAGTGTGAAATGCTGCTAACACTTCCTCAACAAATCACTTTATTCTGGAGTGTGGTCTTTCACAGAGCTCACGGGAGCGTTTCAAACAAGGACGCGTGGAAATTAATTCCCACTAACAGTTTCATAGCGCTTCATATTCACTGAATTAAAGACGCAAAATGATCCTTGATAGAATTAAATAAATGCAGGACCCCCCTGCTGTATTTGGCAGTGGGGGAGAGAAAATGCGCCCAGTTCATTTGAGACAGAAATCTCCATGACATCGAGGAAGAATGTGCTGTCTTTCCCCTCAAGTCTCTCTCGTCTCTGTCCACACATTCAGTTCCCCTCCAGTCAACACCAACGACATCCGCCTCACATCCATCTCACACCAACCTCAGGCAAACGTCTACAAACCAGTCGTTTGCAGTCGTTTGAAGGCGACAGAGTAAAAAAGACATGGACAGGGGCACTGGACGGAGAGACAGGGTTAGGGTTAGGTTATCCCCCAACCACTGCAGTAGCCGGCAGCCCCAGTTTTCACCCAATCAAGCGAGCTCTGCTGTCTCGCAAGTCCGCACTGTGGGCCTCCATGCTCAGCCAGGCTTCCTGGACCTGCATGGGAGCCAGGGGAGACCAGCCTGGTCAGAAAGAAAGCATTCACCCAGTGTGAAATATCTGCAAGGTATTAGCATGGGCCGCGCTACAATGGCAGAGGCCCGTACACAATGCTGGGAAGTTCTGCACAGCAGTGCGAGAGGACACATCCGGCTGGGGCCAAAAAGAACACATCATCCTATTGTCCGGTGGTATTGTGTGGCCGGCTGAGGTCTGGGGGGGTCGGGGGGTGCAGTGTTGGTGATGTGCCCCTTTTGTCCTTGCCTCTGACTGTCTTAATCCTTGCTCTTTTCACTGGCAGCCTGCAGCCCAGTCCGGGCCTGCAGGGCAGTGAAAAGACCCTGACAGGAGATGACTACGAGACAAGTGCTGTCTCCGTTCAGCCCTGTTTGAGGCTTTCACTTTCACGGCCCGGTTTGAAAGGAGACCGGGCATGGCAACGATTCAATGTGGGGTTGTTAGGTTTTGAATGTCAACCGGTTTGATCTAGTCTTTTATGTCCTCCTGAAGGAGCGTACAGTATGAATCTGCTTCAGTCTCAGCGGAGAGAGGGGCAGCGTTCAGATGCCTTGCCTGGATGCTATTCTTCTGCGACTGTTGTTTTGGCCTCAGGTCAGGTGTAGATCCTGTTTCAACAAGCCCAGACAATCGAAATGGAAATGGCTCGACTCCACCAAGCATCTCTAGCAATTGCCAGTAACGGTACTTGAACTTATAACAAGTGTTGATTCATGAGTTGTACTGTAGCCAGCAAACCAAGGAGAGTCCCTTCACTGTTGTTTGGGTTTTGTTACCAGACTAAATAACAGTCCTTAGGTTGAAAGTCTCTGAGATTGTATGATAGGAATCCTGCTTGTGTGGTAATCCAGTTATCATGTGTCAGCGCTGTTTGGTGACTCCTAAGAGACAGCGTCGCTGGCTGATCCTACAAAGTGAACTCACAGCACCACTGCACCCAACGTTTTTCTCCCGTGCGTTACTCTGTGCGCAAGCTCAGGGCTTTTCGAATTCCATTATTGTTTGTGTGTGTAAAGTGGTACATTTACAGGAAGTAAATTATAAACTTCTCTTCCTGACAAGGGGAACTAGTCGACTGGAGAAACGCAAGTCTCCCAATAAACATGCACAGTGTCTAACAATATACAGAGAGGCGAGAGGAGGGCGTCGGCAGGGGTGTGGGGTGTCCTGGGTTTATAACAGGGAACATCCTGGTGGTAATGGACTTAGCAGCCATGTTCTTGTACTGGGCCCCTGGTCCACAGGCCTCAGCATCACACTGACACATCTACTGTTTCTACTACAGAGACTGACTTTGTGCAAAGCAACACCCAGAACTCGTTCGCCGTTATTGATGTGCGTCAGTCAGATGTTGTGTGTCAATGTTTTGTTAATTGGCCTAGCGTAGCCAAAGAACACAGCCTTAAGACAGGATAACAGTTTCTGAAAGCATAGCCGCTCGGAGGAAGAGCCCAGGCTTGGGGCCAGACAGCCCAGGGCTCCAGGCCCTCTCCCTGGCTCTGAAGGTCCGGTCTGGAGGTCAGAGGGCTGGGCTTGGAGCCTCAGCCGTCTGGCTGGCCCTGGCAAGAGTACAGCCACTGGGGGGGTCTGCCCTACTCATCCCCTGCAACCAGAACTTGGGCCAAACAATGTGAGCAGCTGGAGGCTCCAGGAAGCTCACGTCTGGGATGAATCACTGCCCTGGCGAGTCAACTTTCCCAGCCGGTCAAAGGGGTTAATCAGTCAACAGTCTTGTGAAAACAGAAATGATATTCTTCCGATTCACTCATCCCAGCACCTGCATCAGCACAAAGATATCATAGATTACAAATACAGGATTCCCTCTTCATCCTCATCATCTTCTTCATCGGTCCTGCCCGTGACATGTTTTCTCCCCATAAAGAGGGCGGTGATGTTAGGCTGTACCTGGTGAGTACCAGTGTGCGGAGGCCCAGGGCTCCAAACAGGAGTCTTCCTCTCTCTGCTCTCTTCCTCAGGCGATGACTGACACCTGCTGCCTCTGGCCACGCTCCCTGGCGTCTGGGCCACACCAGCAGGAATAACAGGCTGGGTATTGATCTCTCCCCGGACGTGTTTTCTTTCAACCAGGAGGATCTTCAAACTCAGACACAGCTGTGACAACAGCACCAGATCAGGCGGAGGGGTTCACAGAGGGGTAAACCTACATACTGAGCTACATGTCAAAACACTTTTTTCATATGTAACGTAGAACAGTCTTGCCTAATACAGCTTTCCGTGACCTTAGTCTCTCTCTCATAAAGATGGGTTGTTTATAGAATCGAGGAAGTAAGTGGATGTTCCTTTGCTGCTTGTTCAGACTTTTAAAAGGTTTCTGAACGCTGAGTGGTGTCAGCAGTCAGGTTATAGTGAGAACAAGCGTTGGCTGAGACGGAGCCTCTACAGCTTGCGTCCGAACATCTCCGGCCCATCCCAGAGTGTGAGGGTCCCTGGTGGATCTGGAGAGCTGTTTGGGCTGGGCTGGCAGTGAGGGCTGGGGCTCCTCTCTGGAGGACGTCCTTCTGGAAGCTCCAGGCTCTGCAGCTCTGCAGCTCGGCTCCCTGCTGCTGGCTGATGAAGACGTCTCGCTTCCTCTGTGCTGCTTTTTAAGTGGCCACAGCACGCGGAGAAAAGGAGATGGACTTGTCTTTCACGCTTTCACGTATATAGAACGTTACATATTCATACCAGGTCCGTTTGTCACGTCCAGTGTACAGTTTTGGTGCTGGGGTTGTAGACATCAGCAACAATTCTCTGCAGTATCATTATCATCGTTATAGTTATTGATCGAGGCCAGGTGTGGCTAAAGAGCATTAATCAGTCACTGTGTATGTTCTCTCTCCAGGCTGGAGTCTCCTGAGGACACATGATGAATTACTTCTGTCGGCTCCTGGAGAGACACAAGCAGGGTTGCCGAACGCAGGAGAGAACCTTCTGGAACAAACTTAGGAAGACACAATGAGGGGTAAATTGACCATAATAATATCTTGTGTGTATATATATATATGTGTGTGTTGTTTTCTAGTGTGATGTATCTTAAAACATATACCTTCGCACCCAGCTGTGAAAATATTTTCTCTGTCAAACATCTGTTGGAGGAATGTGGGGACAGAGCAGAATCACTTCCTGAAAGAGGGGTTTGCCTCCAGTTGCCCAGCCAACACCGGCCCCCTTCCTCCTCCACCCTCAAACACTCCTCTACACCCCCCCCACACACACACACACACCCAACCCTCCCACTCACCCTCACTCCCAACCCCACCCTCCCTCCTCACCCTCCTCCACCCCCAACCCCCCACCCTCACACACCGCAACCACACTGCCTCTCTTTCCTGGTCAGCTCTCACACCCTCCACCCCTGCCCTCCTCCATTCCCACACATATTCCACCATCACTTCTCCATTCTTATAGAACCACTCACCTGCCTTAGCCACCCTCTGCTTTCCCTTAACCACAACCTGCCTTCTTTTCATCTTTTACTCCACCTCCCCTACCCTCACCCTCTCTCATATACACCCCCACCTTCCTCGCATCTATTCATGCATGACCCATAACTAACCCCCTCCTCTGCCCTCCCACCTCGGCATGGCTCAGTTACCACTCTGCCCTCCTACCACCTGCACCAGGCGTGTGGATGTTTATGCCTGTGATTTTTTTTTTTTTTTTTCTCTTTCCCGTGCATTCTGCGTCCGACCTAAACCAAACAAGACTTCCCACCAGCCCCTTTGACACTCTCCCCCTCTCCCCCTCCCGGCCTCCCACAGCCTCCGTCAGCCTCCCTCAGCCTCCCACAGCCTCCCTCAGCCTCCCTCAGCCTCCCACAGCCTCCCTCAGCCTCCCTCAGCCTCCCACAGCCTCCCTCAGCCTCCCTCAGCCTCCCACAGCCTCCCTCAGCCTCCCACAGCCTCCCTCAGCCTCCCTCAGCCTCCCACAGCCTCCCACAGCCTCCCTCAGCCTCCCTCAGCCTCCCACAGCCTCCCTCAGCCTCCCTCAGCCTCCCACAGCCTCCCTCAGCCTCCCACAGCCTCCCTCAGCCTCCCACAGCCTCCCACTCACAGCCCCCCCCCACCCCCAGCCTCCCAGCCAGTGTCACGAGTGTCACGTTTTGATAGTTTGTCACTTTCGCTCTGTGTTGACTTGACTTGTGTGTCGATGTGTTGGTGATGTTCTCTGGTATCCCAGGGAGACGGCGTGGGGACAGTACCTGTCACTCTGGCCTGTTCAAACACTGACAGGGCCACAGAACAGCTCCTGGCAGTTTCATTAAACTCGGTCAATAGCTGCCTCTTGGCAGTCTGCCTATGACATGACGCTCATTATGGGAACCCAGAGTTTTCAATGTTTCAGTTTTGGCTCTTTGAAGCTCTTCCGTGTAGACTGCAGTGCAGACAGGCTGACGTATGCTTGTTGTTTTTTAGATATTGAGGAATGACTTTCAAGAGAGCAACTTTTCAAGCAACTTGTGCTTCCTTCCTGCTGTATGTTGATGTCCAGCTCCATTCCTCCGGTCTCTTGTAACCCTGTCTCCATCACAGTAGGATCGCAGGCCTCCAGCGCCAGAGCTGCCCTCCTCTCATCCTCTCATCCCAGCCCCGACCTCCGTCCAGAGGTCAGCCTCCAGGATCGGCCGGGCCAGGAAGCAGATGGGCAGGGAGTCTGCGAGGAGGCCACATGCGGGGGCCAGGATCAGGGTTTGGCTGCGTGCTTCCGTGACTGACCAGTCTGACTGGGTGTGTGAGAGCCTTTCTGGGCCTGACTGACTGGGTGTGTGAGAGCCTTTCTGGGCCTCTCTGACTGGGTGTGTGAGAGCCTTTCTGGGCCTGACTGACTGGGTGTGTGAGAGCCTTTCTGGGCCTCTCTGACTGGGTGTGTGAGAGCCTTTCTGGGCCTGGCTGTGCAGAGGCCCAACAGGAGCAGCTGGGCCCGCACACAGACTCCCTATTATCTGTGTGAGGCCTGGTTACAGGGCCACTTCCTCTACTGTCCAGGGGTGAAGCACCAACTGTCGACTACTGCACATTGTAGTGTAGTGAAGGAGGGAGGGAGGGGGAGGGATGGGGAGACGAGGGAGGGAGACATGGGAGGGGGCGAGAGATGGAGGGGAGGGGGGGAGGGGAGAGATGAGGGGTGAGGGGAGGGAGGGAGGTTTACAGCTGAGAGCCGTGATAGAAAGAATTTGGAAAGACAAGCGTTGAATAGGATTATGCACTGGCACTATGTCACGAAGGACATAGTGCCAAGGGCCAGAGGGGCTCTGCTGGGTAGACTGGTGTCCTGTGTGCTTTTGGGATTTTCTTCAAGACTTAATACTTTTCTCATGTCTCTTGACTGTGTGTTGTTGTGCTTGAGATTTGGTTGTGATTGCAGGGCGAGAGTAATCACTGTGGATCAGCATGTAGACAGCAGCTCTCACTCTGCAGTACAGGGATCTAGACCTCTCACTCTGCAGTACAGGGATCTAGACCGATCTCTGAGGTCTCCCTGTTGGCTCATGACCACTCTTTTGAACTCATCCCAGGATGATTAGGGATGAGATGAGATGCAACACCAGGCCATCTAATCTGGGACTAATCACCTCGACTGTGGCAGTGGGCTTTGCTCCAGACATCGTCCCCTCCCTCACCTTGGCCAGTGTTAACAACCCCAGCCCCCTCCTGCCAGCAGTGATATGGGGATCCAGTTTATCTGACCGCGCTGGTAGAATAATCCCATTAGAGGGCCACTGAGCCAGGGAATTGGTGTAGCAGGAGTCCTTCACACAGACTAATCACAAGTGCAACTTGTTGGAGCCCGGCCAGGATCTCAGAGGCTGGTGTGTCCTGTTGCTCCCGCTGTCCACAGAGACGATCAGACTCAGGTGCTGCTGTGTGACTGTCCGGGCTGAGCAAGGCCAGAACGGTGACGAGCGTTGTTCAACATCCCAGACCTGCTATTTTTATGTTTTTTATTTATTTCAGAAATCATCCAGGATGGGTATTTGCTTCGTTAAGAGCCTCTGTCGTAAAAGACGCTTTTACGATGGTGTTTGTCTGGAGAGTGAGGTGTTATAATAACCAGCATCTGTGTGTGTGTGTTAATGGTGCTCTCGTGTGTGGGGACCCCCACTGGGGCCTCAGACACCCCGCTCCAGCGCAGCACCGGCCCAGCCGCGCCTCACCCCTCACCCCCCTGGCTGGGGTGAGACCCAGGCCACTCACTGGAAACACACATTATTTACCGTCATTACATTTACATTTAGCAGACGCTCTTATCCAGAGCGACTTACAGTAAGTACAGGGACATTCCCCCCTGAGGCAAGTAGGGTGAAGTACCTTGCCCAAGGACACAACGTCATTTTGCATGGCCAGAATCGAACCGTCATCCTTCTGATTAATAGCCCGATTCCCTAACCGCTCAGCCATCTGACACCCCATTAACGCTCTTTCACCCAGAGGCTCTGGCTTGGAAACTGCACATGTCGTGTAGAGGAGAAGGAACACAGAGGGAAAAATAACATATTTGAGGGTGCGACTAACACATGGGAATTTATAACATGTCAGTTCACCTCATATTGAATGTTGTTATGTCGCTTTCAGGGATTCTGGGCGTAACAGATTAGGTAAAGACGTATCCATTTTGGGTGGAGAAACAGATGGCTGTGACTGTCTTATCTGAGGAGAGTCCAAGCTGAGATGCAGAGATACTTCATCAGTTTGTCAGTGCAGGAGAGAGAGAGAGAAAGGGCCGTTCTTGCCACCCGTGTTACACAAGAGCCGAGAGGGAGAAGAGCTGGCCAACCAAAGCATCGGGGCTTTGGGGAGCCTGTCTTGAAGAAAGAAAAGAAACCATCCCTAATTTAATAAGGGGCTTCATAAATCGCTAAGCTCCATATTTTGCGGGTGTTTTGTATTAACGTCAGCACTGCGGTTGTTGTATTTTACGACGTGTCTCCTTCTGAGATCAGCCCTTAAGGGCCGAAGCAAAAAATGGTCTTCTGGAACAAAAGGGAGAAGGAGGACGAATAATGAATCTGTGGTTGTTGCTCACTAAAGTTCTCTCCTCTGTGCCCAAACAGCCATCCTCTCTGTGTTGTTTGTCACACAAGCAGTATGCGCTCTTTCAAACCCCATCAGATGATTTATCCAAGGCTAGGCGTAAAGGCTACGCTAAATATTTTTGCAGAATCACACTGTTTATGTTCAAGCAGCCCCCGCATGATTCCTCCTGTGTGAGTTCTGTGTGTTGAGACGTCTGTGATTTAAGGCAGGCAAGCGGTGGTACTTGAGGCCTCCGCAGAGCTCTCTAGATCTCAACACCTCCTCTGGGCATTCAGGGTATGCTGTGTGTGTGCTTTCTCACAGTCCTCCACATTAACCTCAGGACCTATTAGAAGACATGTTCTAGAGATGTTGGCTCAGTGGAGAAGGTGTCACCTCTAGTGGAGGGTTGGGGAGTTGCGGTCCTTCGAAACGTGGTACAGACACTGTCATGTCTCCTTATCCATCAAGGGGTTTCTAGCCTTTGAGATTCGGGGTCCGTTTCCTGCTTGCTAGCGGTGTGCATAGTCAAGTAACGCTGTAATGGTTGTATAATGGCTTCCTGTTCGAAACTAACCAGGCTTGAGGCGTGCAAGCTTCTCTGTTTGTGAAGGAGAGGAATTCTATACTCCCTCTTCAAAAAATAATCTTTGACGATAGAATAACCTGGAAATGTTAAAGCCTATTGCAAACAAAAACAGAGGTGCTGCCTCGGTGCTGGGAAAACAGACCTGCTTGTTTGTGGAGCTCTGGTAGTGAGTTATTACACTGGGTTTGAGGATACCACATTGCCGCACTCGCAATTATTAGAGCAAATATTGACAAGTAGGGTAGCAGATGTTTTGATGTCCAATCTCTTTCTTTCTCTCTTGCTCTCTTTTTCTCTCTCTCTCTTCATCTCCCATTCACCTCCCTCTTTCCCTTCTTTCTCCCTCTTTCCCTTCTCTCTCTCTCTCTCTCTCTCTCTCTCTCTCTCTCTCTCTCTCTCTCTCTCTCTCTCTCTCTCTCTCTCTCTTGCCGTCCTCCCTGTGACCCATCCTTAGTGGCTGGCTGCTTCTCTCTGCTCTCGTCCTCGTCTGTCCTCATGCTGACCAGA
>NC_085025.1:2497843-2555359 GCF_963692335.1 Osmerus eperlanus
TGTCCCAGGTTCACTGTTGTGTCTTGTGGCGGTGGGAGAAACCTATCCAGCCACACCAGCTTCTGAAGTGAAGCTGTTTTGTTGAGTTCTTCTGCCTACTGTACTGTCTGTTTAGCCATGGTTGGTACCGTTCCAGTGTGTCTGCAGGTTGTGTAAGACAAGGTTTTATTTAAATGTCTCACCACCAAGTCAGACCTTTCCTCTACATTTCCTCAGTCTCCTCTCTCTCTCTCTCTCTCTCTCTCTCTCTCTCTCTCTCTCTCTCTCTCTCTCTCTCTCTCTCTCTTCTCTCTCTCTCTCTCTCTCTCTCTCTCTCTCTCTCTCTCTCTCTCTCTCTCTCTCTCTCTCTCTCTCTCTCTCTCTCTGTCTCTCCCTCTCTCTCTCTTCCTCTCTCTCCCTCATACACACACCTCCTCCCTGCATCTGTTTCCAATCAGTGTTGACTGCCAGCAGCCCACTATCCGATTCTCTCCAACTCCCAGTGGAATCCCAGTTCACTGACAGAGATTACCAGACGAAGATGCAATAAACTGGATTGGAAAAAAGGCTTCCTTCCCCTGCATTAGACAGACCGTTTCCTCTGAGAATAAGTATGTTGTATGGGAAGATATCATATTCACTGGTGTTCATGCTGTTTTAATGTCATGTGTAATAGCACCCCCCATCTCTCTTTCCTTGTCTCTCTCACACTAACACACACACTGCTTCTCTAGTTCATCAAACACAAGTAAATATTTCTGACAAGAGTTCGAGAAATTTGAAACCAAACAAAATTTGAAACCCAAAATATAAATGTTTACAGCTTGTAAGAGTAATTATATTTTATTTGGAACTGAAGATGTAAACATGGTTCCATCTTGGACTGTTCTCTTCAGCGGTCCTCTTCCTCGCTAGAAATTGCCAGTGTTGAGAAGTAAAAAACAAATTGACAAAAATAAAAGATAGGGTTAGGGTTAGGGAGGGTTAGTACAGGGAACCTGTACAATCAGGTACAGTTGTAAAGTGCTGCAGTAGAGCACTCATTGATTGACAATGACAACTGAGAACATCATTTCCCCACTGGTCTCCAGCCTCATCTGTCTCTCTATAGAATGAATCACAGGTCATGTCCTCAAGTGCATTTATAACCCAGTTTGGGCCTTTTCTCATTTCCTGGTGAAATGTACACCGACTCCTCCCGCTCGAGGTCTCAGAGCAGGTCACCCACAGAGCAGGGGTTCTCCTCGCTCTCCCTTCTGTGTGTGTGGTGAGGTGTGTGTATGTATGTGGTCTGCTAGTGTTTGTGTGTGTGTGTGTGTGTGTGTGGTGGGGAGATGTGAACCCAGGGGCCCTCTGCTCCTTCTGCAGGGATCCTCTTTCACTCTCCACACATGCCAGAGCAAACTGGAACCTCTATCATAACAAACTCTTCTTTGCTGTAATTGAACACACTCAGGGGCTGCTCAAAACCCTCCCTGTGCAGTTCATAACACTCTCAACCGTAACGGGAGGTTAGATAAATGTAAGATTCGGGGTCAGAGGTCATATTAGTGTGTAGGATAACACTCAGGGTCAGGGTTATCAACCTGAGGGGAGGCAGGAGGGTGGAAGCCGCCCCAGTTCCCCGTCGGCCTGTGAAAGGTCCAGGAGGGGCACTGTGTTTGACTTGGCAAGGGTGGTGTTTAGGATCAGAGGGTGGCGCCGTGCCAGTCATGGAGCCCTGCGAGGACCAGCCTCATCTCCACCCATAGCCTTTCATCAGATGAACGACTTCTCTCGGGGATGGCTCAGACCACCCGCATCCAGACCGTCTCAGTGTGGCGACCGGAAAAATGTGAGTCGCAGTAAAGCGCACCCCCCCCCCCATCCTCCCTCGACCCCCCCCCGCCTCCCCCTCAATCATTCTCTGTGTCCCTTGGGAGGGATCTCCTCCTGTGTTTAGACTACCCCATGTGATGAGAATACCAATGTGAAGCACAAGCAGTAACCAGAGGGGTAACTAGAGCCACCCGCCTGGGAGAATCCCAGTCTTGTCCTCTTTCTCAGCTTAGCTTGTTGACTTGGTGTTCACTGAGCTGGATGAAAGGAGACTGGGGCTCTTACACACTGACCAGCTGCTTCTCTTCGCTTTCTAACCATTGGAATCGGCATCCTTATTAGCTAAACAGCTTGCGTTCTCTTCAAGGCATGCCAGGCTTGAAGGACAGCTCCTGTGTTTGGGAGAACTGCCTCGGGCTTGTGTTGCAGTGCTGACCTGCTTTCGGTCTCTCTGGAAGCAGCAGTCAGCCGTGTTGCTGTGGGCCTGTGTTGCTGGTGTTAAGGAGTGTCATCTCCGAGGAATGTGACGACCTGTTTATTGGTCATCTGAGGCGTATGACTTCCACATGGTGCCCTTGACCCACGGTATATAACTCAAACTACGTTTGCAACGGCTTACGTGCTCTGTGTAGAGAGACAGAGTGAAAGATGGAAAAAAACATCCTGTCACAATCGCTCGGGGTCTGCATGACTTGCCTCTTTATAGTCATGAGGTTCTGCGTTATAAATGCCCACGTGCATCAAAGCACATGCACTTTTACTGACTCCACACAGGAGTCTGGTATCAGAGCGCTGTGTTTAAACCTGCGAGGGCCGGACAATGCTTCCCTTGTGTCCAGAAGTATCCCTCTGCCTCTTCCTGTCAGGAGGGCTTTCTGATCCTAACACGGTTTTCATAAATGTAGCACCTCCCCTGTCCGGCTGACCTCGCTAGGTAAACAAACAGGGGGGGGGGGGGGGGGGGGAGAGAGTGGGGGGGGGTGGAGGGGAGGGGGGGGGTGGAGGGGAGTGGGGGGGGTGGAGGAGAGTGGAGGGGGGTGGTGGAGGGGGATGGAGGGTGGTGGAGGGAAATGGGGGTGGGGGGGGTGGAGGAGAGTGGAGGGGAGTGGAGGGGGGTGGAGGGGAGGGAGCAGCTGCGTGTTGGTCATCAGCAGGGCTGGATGGGGTGTCAAAGCCTATCCAGCAACGGCTCACCCTGGAGTAGGGGGTTGGGGGGAGGGAGAGAGGGGTGTGTCTCTGCTCAGCCCAAAGTGAATGGGTGCCACAGGCCCACAGATGACTCACTGCCCAGCGACAAACCCTGATCCTCTGAGGGATACAAGCAGCCACTCACAGGGATACATGCAGTCTGGAAAACTACTCGACTCTAATCTACACTCTCTGTTTCTGTCCTTTTCTCTCTCTAACTCTCTATCTAGTTTTCTCTCACTTTGTTGTTCACTCTCTCTGGACTTTCCATCTGTATGTGATTTAAGCTGAGGCTCTGGGAGGCAGATCCAGAGAGAGAGACGAGGGGGGGGGAGTTACGGCAGTGGGACGGAGGGAGGGAGGGAGGGACGAAGGGAGGAAGTTCCCAGTTAGTTCCACAGGACTGGGGCTGCCGTAGGCACCTCTGCATCTGGAGGTCGGGCCAGTGAAAAAGTTCTAACCAGCGGGTGCAGCGGAGCGAGGGAGGGATCTGCAAGCTGCCGCCCCACAGAGACTTTACTGTAGCCAGGGCAGACGGACAGAGGCAGAGAGAGACACACACACACACAGAGAACGAGAGAGAGAAAGCGGCACTCCCCTGGACTAACACACAGACATGGCAGGCAGATCTTCGCCCTGCCTCTGCCTTCTCTCCATCCTCCTCGGGCTCGTTGGCCCAGCCGCTGCCGTCGGGCTGCCCTGGGATCAGCGCTCGGTTGTGACAGTAAGACCTCTCCTTTTGTATTTGTTTTCCCCTGATTGTATAGTGCAATCCGAACGGGCTTTCCAGTGCCTTAGCATGGCTGTATTTACAGTAGTAAAACTGCAACTGGAAAAGTGTTCTTTTAAACTTTTTCTGTTGGTTTGTCCTGCGTAGCCCCGGTTTTATTATCGCTGGTAACCGTGACTGCTGAAAGTGTTGTTGTCAAACTCAGTGTGGAGGACAAAAATGTGTGCTCTTCTTCTGCTGGGGGGTTGTGAGATGGTAACTAGAAGCAGGCTCACTCTGAGCTCCACAGCCTACAGGAGCACTTCACTCGCTACTGGAGGGGGGTGTTATTGAAAGCAGCCCAGCCTCAGCCCGGCCTCAGCCCTGGCCTCAGCCCTGGCCTCAGCCCTGGCCTCAGCCCTATCCCCAGCCTCGGCCCCAGATGAGGTCTGTATCACTCTCCATGGGCCTCTTGCCCCCCCGGCAGAGTCCTAATGAAAGCCAGCTGCCAAGTGTTGAGCAACACTCCGGAGGGTTTGTGGAGTGCTTGCTGGAGTCAGAGCATGAGAAACAATGGAAAAGTGGTGAGTTCTTCAGTCCCAGGTTTCCTGTCTCGGGGTACACTAGAATGGGCATCAGTATTGAGGCCTTCCTCCCAGACACAAGCCATACAATGTGTCCATGGACAAGAGTTATTATGTTATGTACTGCAGTGCATTGTGGAAGAAGTCACCAGCGTTGAATTGTTTCAGCAAATGTTGTTTTTTAACGCTGAGAAAATAAACACGCAAAATCTTAGTAAAGAAGTGGATCCCCACTGTGTCTAAATAAATCTTCCTCGTCTTTACTGGATGGGTTGAGAATGTTTGTTTCAAATGTTTATCTGAGGCTTGTGATAACAGTCTGCTCCCCGCAGACTTATCATCTCTGCTCCCTTATTGGTTGATGACAGACTTCCCATGACCCGGCCCTCCTCTCTCCTAGCCTCAGTATCTAAGGAGGCTTCACCACTGAGCCCTCCAAACCCTGCTCCAGTGCCAAACCAAACACCCTGTCTAAGCCCTGCTCCCCTGGTTGAGAGGAGGTACAGCAGGAGAACGGGCAGAGACAGAGTCATGGACACTCTATCACACAGCCCCAGGCACTAACAGCATGTTTGTTTTGGACAGAACTCCAGCACGGTCCTCGTTCATGTCGTTCTGCTGGAAAGCCACCATATTTGTTTTGTACCGTCTGCATCTCAGAGTCAGATAGGCTCATGGCCAGTGTCGTGCGGTCTGTAACTGTCCAGCAGCAGATGGAGGAGAAGTCGGATGGCTGAGCGGTTAGGGAATCGGGCTATTAATCAGAAGGTTACCGGTTCGATTCCCGGCCGTGCAAAATTACGTTGTGTCCTTGGGCCAGGCACTTCACCCTACTTGCCTCAGGGGGAATGTCCCTGTACTTACTGCTAAATGACTAAAATTATGTAAATGTAAATGTCCAGTTATTGGCACGAACACGGTTTATAAATGTAAATGGTTTATAAATGTAAATGAGTTGGGGAAAGTCCAGGAGAGTCCCTGTGGAAAATGGACATTCCGGTTGGCATGTATGTAGGCTGTGAGACAGAAAGAGGCTATGCTCCACTGTGAATGTCATCTTTGTTTTCTAATGTAGTGGACACATTGTCTCTGAAATAGCTCCCGTTACAGAGAACTCTGGGACTTCAGTGCAAGGCTGCACGGCGATTGTTTCCATTTCCACGCAATTTAGGGAGGTGGTGAAACCACCAGTGTCTGAAATAACAAAAGTAGTATTTAACATCGAATATTTTGGGATTACGTTTTGCCCTGCCGAGGGGGGAGAGAGAGTCAGGAGTCCAGATCTTGTTTTTGAACCGTGGGGATCCGAGTGAGACAAATCTTCTGACATGAAAGGATTAAGTTCCAGTGTCGTTAGTACATGAAAGAGATAATGTGATAAGCAGTGATACGTAAAAGCTGCTGTTCTGTATACGTTCAACACATTCCTCGCACTTCAGAGGGACCTGAGAGATCGTGCTCAGCCACCAGACCATCTGCTGCCTGCGCCCACTAGGCTCTCTGTGCTGTAGAGCTTGTGTCTATAGAGGGCCCAGCTGTTTGTCCCGTCACAGGATGTCACACAGCCGGGTCGCTAACAGAACCGACCACTGGTTCACAGTTGACCAGTGTTGCTGTGTATCATCATTCAACCAACTCATTTTGCTATATGGTTTGTATATACTTTCTTTATTACAGACATCCATGACCTTGTCTTGATATGTATGTCTGCAGCCAATGAAGTTGCCCATTCCCTAAGCAAGTTATCAATCTTAGCTTGAAATGTGTTTAGAGGTTTTCGTCAACACAATTAATTCAACTGTCTTGGACCTCCACCTTCACATAAGCGGTGATGCATGTGTGTTACCAGTATCTGTGGGGGTAGGAAACACACAGGAAGAGCTTGAAGCCGGAGGAAAAGACTGTACTGACCATGAAAGCTGCTCACCATCCTGCTGTTAACAGGATGTTTCACATTAGTTATCAAAAGAGGCATTTCATTGTCTCACTGCCTGGGGAATAAATAGAGGGAAAATATTCCTCACGACTGAACCGGGCACAACTATGTGGTATGTCTGATCTCCAGCCAGCCTGGACGCAGCATAAACGCTCGATTGACTGAGTGTTACAAAAGAGACACAGGGCCTGTAGCATGAGACACAGGGCCGTTTAAACAGGGCCTGTAGCATGAGACACAGGGCCGTTTAAACAGGGCCTGTAGCATGAGACACAGGGCCGTTTAAACAGGGCCTGTAGCATGAGACACAGGGCCGTTTAAACAGGGCCTGTAGCATGAGACACAGGGCCGTTTAAACAGGGCCTGTAGCATGAGACACAGGGCCGTTTAAACAGGGCCTGTAGCATGAGAGGCTTCTTTGAACGGGGGAGTTGAAAGTGATGTGTGTGGGACAAGGCCGTCGCCATGGAGTCAACATTGGGGGGACAAACATTTTTTTTTATGATCATTTCGGACAGCGTGCGTGGTTGCCGGTTGTAGCGTAGCACATTTATATGTTTATATCAATATATTGGGGGGGACATTTTGACCAGATTTGAATATAGGGGGGGGGGGGGGATGTGTCCCCCAATATATATCACGATTACGGCCTTGGTATGGGGCCTGGGCCCCCCTGAACCCTGACATCACACTACCGTAGGAGACCCCACCAGAAGACCAGAGGCCCCTGTGTAAAGGGCATGTCTTTTTTCTCCGAAGAGATTTTAAATATCACTCTGTACTGCGGTACAAAATCTTTCCTGCTTGAACTGCACCTACTCAGCTACAGGAGAGGGCTCGTTTCACCAAGAGGGACCATGGAAACGGTTGGATAAGAGATGTTAAGATGTGTAGAGACCATTCCACTGTTGGCAGAGAATCTTAAAGCAGCCTAGTCAAAATGATTCCAGGTGTGTCTTTTGCTGAAAGTGCTGTTGAATGATGGAGTACCTCATTAAGACCTTGGCATTAATGTGGGGATCCCAGCTGTGATGTGATTCAAATGTGGTTCCAATTTAACCTTCTTTAAACGGTTCCTTTGAAAGAATTCAAGTCTAAGTTGTTTAAA
This sequence comes from Osmerus eperlanus, assembly GCF_963692335.1. Lineage (NCBI taxonomy): Eukaryota > Metazoa > Chordata > Actinopteri > Osmeriformes > Osmeridae > Osmerus > Osmerus eperlanus. The sequence continues at coordinate 2,505,166 of NC_085025.1, forward strand.
ATCTCTATCCCATGTTTCCTGTCATAGGTATGTGCAAAGGGATACTTCCTCAGTGATTTGAACAACTGCCTACCATGTAACTGCAAAGGCCATTCAGAAACCTGCGAAGACATCACAGGCGTCTGCATAGTAAGATGTTTCCACGTGAAGTGTAATCTCATCACTCATTATCAAAATTCGAATCACTTCTCCGTTCTCTCTCACAGTCGCACAGTAGCCTATCTCAAGCATATCTCACGCTCTGGATAAGAGCGTCTGCTAAATGACTAAATGTCATGTCATGACCGGTAAAACGCGTCCTCCATCTTGTATCCCTGTACAGGACTGTCAGGACAACACGTTGGGAGAGTTCTGTGAGCTGTGTGAGGAGGGCTACATGTCTGTTCCTTCTCCTGGTGGTCACCATGCCTGCCGGCCCTGCGCGTGCCCTCTCTCCATCCCCTCCAACAAGTGAGTTACACCGGGTCCTAACTGGATGCGATGCGAGCGTCAGCGACAAAAACTGTTTGATTGCCTTGTTTGATTGACACAACAACATTAGCAAAGCAAACAAACGTTGAAAACACAACAACATTAACACACAACACAACGACATTAACAAAAACGAAACATTTCTAAAAAACAACCAACTACTAACAACACCACAACATTAAGTGACAACACAACCGGGCGTTGACGCTCGCGTAGGGCATTGTGGCAGCGGCCACGCCCGGTTTCATTGAAAATGAATCGGAAGCCAACGGCGAAGCGGCGCCCGCTCCGCTGTAGTGGACACGCAGGGTCAGCGCTCACTTCCTGCTCCCTGGCTGCTCTGTGGTGGTGCCTGCCGTCCTGAGACAGGGCTGGCTGCATTGGCAAACAGAGAGTGTTCACTGAATATCCACCCCCCCTCCCCTCTCCTGGGTGCGTCTGGCCAGCTTTGCGCTGCACTGTGACAGAGGGATCTCCGCCATGCGCTGCACGTGCCAGGAGGGCTACAATGGGCATTTCTGCGAGAGGTCAGTGGGCTTTCAGGGACTCTGCCAACCATCACACACACACGCGCACACACACACACAAACTGTCACAGTCCTAGGAGTGATATTTTCCAGTCGATTTGTTTATTGAATCAAAAACCTTGAACGCACGATCTTCACCCTGTCCAGGTGTGCTCCAGGTTACTATGGCAACCCCATGCTGATCGGGAGCTCGTGTAAGAGGTGTGAATGTAACGGGAACTCCGACCCCAACCTGATCTTCAACGAGTGTCACAACGTGACTGGCGTCTGTCAGAACTGCTGGGGCAACACAGCCGGACCCAGCTGCGACAGGTGTGCTCCGGGTTTCTACGGCGATGCCGTCGGTGCCAAGGACTGCAGAGGTGAGTGGCCTGAGCAGACACTATCCACACAGTGTGGAAAAAGCACAATGGAAAAAATGCATGCTGTATTTATAGCACGTACAACGTTGATCTCCCTCGAGGAGAAGGGGAAAAGATCAGTGAGTGAACTTGTTACTTTGCGTGTCTGATGACTGCATTTATTTCAGCAGGGCTCCAACACTGTCCCTCCTGTCTTTAGAATAAGTGATAGGGATGTAAGCCGGCCGCAAAGCCTTATTTGAAATCAAAACAGGAAGATGCTCAGTGTGTTGACACAGTTGGACACGCTGTCCAGGGAGAATTCCTCCCATGCTCCATCCTAGACAGCCCTGCTGCCCCTGCATGGGTGTTGTCTTACACCATGCATCCATGGAAGAATAGCATCCTGGAATAACTGGGCTTGTTTACCAAACTGTTGGACAGTAATTGTCTCGTCGGCAAAAATCCAAACGGTTACACCTCATAACGGGTAAAGCTCTGGATCAGTTGTGGGTTTTAAACGCCACGTTTGAAAAGGGGGGAAATGCCGTGAATAGATCTTGGATTAGCGTGTGTATTCCAGGCCCGTGCAAAGGCAGGAATAACCTTTTCCGTTTGTGACAGGGTCGTGTTTTGACCTCATCCGTTTTCTCCCTATGTGTTCTGCCCTGTGTGTTTCACCCTGTGTGTTCCGCCCTGTGTGTTCCACCTGTGTGTTTCACCCTGTGTGTTCTGCTCTGTGTGTTTCGCTCTGTGTGTTCTGCCCTGTGTGTTTCACCCTGTGTGTTTCACCCTGTGTGTTCTGCTCTATGTGTTTCACCCTGTGTGTTTCGCTCTGTGTGATCCGCCCTGTGTGTTCTGCTCTGTGTGTTTCGCTCTGTGTGTTCTGCCCTGTGTGTTTCACCCTGTGTGTTTCACCCTGTGTGTTCTGCTCTGTGTGTTTCACCCTGTGTGTTTCACCCTGTGTGTTCTGCCCTGTGTGTTCCACCTGTGTGTTTCACCTGTGTGTTCTGCCCTGTGTGTTTCACCCTGTGTGTTTCACCCTGTGTGTTCTGCCCTGTGTGTTTCACCCTGTGTGTTTCACCCTGTGTGTTTCACCCTGTGTGTTCTGCCCTGCGCTGCAGAATGCGAGTGCAGCAAGTGTGGGACCGCCTCGTGCGATGACAGGACTGGAGTGTGTCACTGCAAGCCTGGGGTCACCGGCCGACTCTGTGACCAGTGTGAGGTGAGAAACTCCACAACCTTTAACAAGGCTGCACCCCTTGCAAGCATGGGAGCCTCTTATGAGCCTCTCACAGCTGACTGGCTCAGTGAAGCAGGGATGGATAACCATTATTATTATTAATATGATTATCATCATATCCAAATGGAAAATCAGAGGGGGGGTAAGATGGCTGAGCGGTTAGGGAATCGGGCTATTAATCAGAAGTTTGCTGGTTCGATTCCCGGCCGTGCAAATGACGTGTCCTTGGGCACTTCACCCTACTTGCCTCGGGGGGAATGTCTTTGTACTTACTGTAAGTCGCTCTGGATAAGAGCGTCTGCTAAATGACTAAATGTAAAATATTACTAGCATGGATACGATAGTGCTTGACGAGCTGTGTTTGTGCTTCCCTGCAGGAGGGCCAGTCGGGGTTCTCCAGCTGCCAGGGCTGCAGGAGGTGTGAGTGTGGCCCCGCCGCTCTCCGGGTCACCTGCCACCCCTTGACACACAGCTGCCAGTGCAGCACAGGAGCGGGCGGCCGCTACTGTGAGCGCTGCCTTCCCGGACACTGGGACTACAAGCCTTCCGGCTGCCAGAGTAAGAGAACAGACTGTCAAACTCCTCCACCCAGACCCCCCTCCCCCTGTGGAGCATCCGGTCGTACGCTCAGCATAGATGTAGGTTTCTTTCCCACGATGCACTGCTGCTAGTCAGCGGCCTGTTCACACACCCACTCGTGGGTGATGTCATTCAGACATCTGGCGAGATGGTTGAGCGAGGGGGGGATCTGCAGGCGAGCGCAGGGATCCCATGGCCTTCTGACACCAGAGCAGGCCCACTGCGGCCCAGACACACAGCTGCCAGGAGCCTCCAGCGTCCAGCGCAGCTGTGCAGTCATTCCAGATGTGATGGATGAGATATTTGTACTATGCTCACCCATGTCCCAGACTTGCTATGGTACTGTACAGTACATGATGCGTGTGTTTCTTCCCGGGGTGCAGAGTGTGACTGTGCCAGCGGACACTGTGACATCCACACTGGAGAGTGTCTACCAGAAGCTGCCACCGTCAACCTCTGCAACATCAGTAAAGAAGCTACGCTTCATAAACACTGTCTCAACACTATACACACACATCACTTGTCTTTCCACATTTTTCTAGTACAATCCAGAGAGCAACATTTCAGATCAAACATTCATTTCCTCCTTTCTCTCACCCCCCCCCCCCCCCCCCCCCTTCACCGAAGGTTGCGACGACTGTATCTGGCACCTGATTGGAGACTTGAAGCTGTCCAATAAGACGCTGGACCGGATGAGGGTCAGTGTGTTGAACATCTCCACAGGGGCCGCCGCCAACGACCGACTCAAGTACTACAACTACACAGCTCTGCGTCTGCAGGTAGGCTGACTCCTCCTGGGGGGGGGGGGGGGGGGTTAGGGGGGGGGGAGTTAGGGGGGGGGGGTAGGGGGGGGGGTGGTGAGCTCTCTCCTGGCTCCCTGTGTGTCCACACAGCTGTGTTCTCACCACATCCCCTGCTCCCCTGGAGGAATGTCTCGTGTCTCAACCCAGCTATGAAGCTGACGCTCCCAGACACTCCCAGACGCTCCCTGTAGGTTTCTAATGGATGGTTTAGGTCAGGCAGCGTGTCTGATCTCCTGGCGCAGGCGGGGGTTTGGGGTTTAGCGCGGGAAGAGGGGGAGGCGTAAAGACCAGGTTTCCTTCCTCACCGTCGCAACAGCTCTTCATAAACCTAAAAGTATGGGCGTCAGGTGGCTGAGCGCTTAGGGAATCGGGCTAGTAATCAGAAGGTTGCTGGTTCGATTCCCCGGCAGTGAAAAAAATGACGTTGTGTCCTTGGGCAAGGCACTTCACCTTACTTGCCTCGGGGGAATGTCCCTGTACTTACTGTAAGTCGCTCTGGATAAGAGCGTCTGCTAAATGACTAAAATGTAAAATGTAAATAAACCGAGAGGGACTCAGACCGTAGGAAACTTGGAAAGGTGGGGGGACTGGCTGACCCCCTGTCCCCAGATAAATACATCACAGAGGACAGTCACTGTTGTTTACTGGGCCTTGATCATGTCCTGGACTCTCTGCAGAACCAGTTTGTGAACTGGAGGAACAAGTCTGCTCTGATGAGGACCCAGACTGGCCTGCTGGAAGAGTCCACCAAGGCGGTGGTCTCTGACATGATACATCTGGCTAAGATGGTGAGAGTCTCCCTCGGCATACGTACATCATTATCATCACTTCCATAACAAGCATTACGAACTGTACTCAACTTTATATCCTGTAACCGAGATTGCAATACAGTACATATTTGTCACATTTCTCTAACTTGGTTTGCCCTTGGTAAGATCTTTCCACAAGAGAACTTAATGTGCGCTGTCAGTTTGAGCTGCAGTATTAGTGTCTGAGGAGTCTTAACCGTGTCGTTGATTTTCCTTGTGGTGGTGGTGGTGGTGGTGGTGGTGGGGGTGAGCCAGGAGGAGGTGGTGAAGTCCTTGGGGGACCATGTGGATGAACAGACACTAAACAGCTTCACTCTCGCTGACAACCTGACCACAAACCTCATCACACTCAACGTACTCATCGAAGGTACACGCGCCTCCTGTCAATTACATTTTTAAAACTGTATGTTGTGATGAACTCATCCTGTCTTGAGTAGTCGAAGGAAACATTTGACAAAGTTAAAGAAGAAAATAACTGTCTCTGTGTGTGTGTCTCAGACATGATCCATGACTGGGAGTTGTACAGTGTGGACCGGGATCTGGACCCGGAGTTGGTGAGACAGAGCACAGCCACAGCTGAAGGCCTGCTGGCCTGGATGAGGACCCTGGATCTGTCCCCTCGAGGGCCTGTCACCACGGACGAGTCCACAGAGGCCCACGACCGTGAGGAAAACACACAAACACTCTAAAACCGCTCGTATGAAGCTGAGTTTTCCTGGGAGTTTTCCTTGTCTTATCTTGGTTTAGTTTTACGGGCGTATGTGAAGCCCTCTGTGACCCTCCTTGTAAAAAGGGCTGTACAAATCAAACTTGATTCGACTCAAATGAGTCTGTACTGTATGTGATGGTTAGTCCTCAGACGAGTCCGGCAGATGGAGAAGAAGCAGATGATCTTAGACGGCCGTGTGACCCCAGTGAGGGAAGTCTTGTCTCGCTTCACCACCAAGCTCTCGGAGGCCCAGGACCTCCTCCAGAGAGCTGTCAACACCGTGCAGGAGACGGACGACGCCAACAAGGCCAACATGCTGAAATACCAGAGAAACAAGGTAACTACCCTCCACCGCCGGGGGTCACGCTGGTGCCGGCCGTTCCATGCTCCTCTCTCCTAGTCCTACCCCCTCTCCTCACATCTCCCCTCACTCCTCTCACATCTCCCCTCTCCTCACATCTCCCCTCCTCTCACATCTCTCCTCTCACCTCATTCCTCTCTCCTAGTCCTCCTCCCCTCCTCTCACATCTCCCCTCACTCCTCTCACATCTCTCCTCTCCCCTCGATCCTCTCTCCTCTGCCCTCATTCCTCTCTCCACTCCCTAACACCCCTCTCCTGCCTCCCTGCTCTCCGTGCCTGTCATCAGGGTTTCATTAGGAGAGCGGTCGGACTACGCCCAGAGACGCTGCTCCCAGCAGCCCCTGCTGCTCTGGAGGACTGTGATTGTGCTGCTGACTGCTGCCCTGAGGCATCTGCCTTTATCGCCTGTCTCCATCGTCTCAGAGCCCACGCTAAACTTTAGCACTGAGTGGTAGCCAGGCTCGCAACTAACTTTTTTCCTCACGGCCCCAGCACTGTCCAATCTAAAGTTTAAAAAAAAACTTTTGAAAGGTTTGAAAATGTTTTTGAAAAAAGGTTTGAAAAATATAAAAATTAAAACAAAGGTTTGCATCATTGACGAGGACTCTACTAAACTCTACTGTACTCTATTGTACTCTAGTAGAGCAGAGCGCTTTACTCTACTGTTTAGAAACTTCTCTGTTCTCTCCCCTCTCCTCCTCTCCTCTCCTTTCACTGTGTGTGAAAACAAAGTTACAAAAGGTAGACATAAAGATATGAAATGAAGAGATAAAATGTTTTCCACATTTTCTTTTGAAAAGAGTAGAGGAAGAAAAGCCAGCAGTCTTGTCAGGAAAGACCAGACACGTCTCATGGGATCCAGCTTCAGACTGTTACTGGATTGTTTTGGGCTCCCCAGTATGAAGTGAATTACCTCGGGTATTCAGCTGGAGAGACATGGATAGAGTAATGTAACATGGAGACAGCTGGGTAGAAATTGAAGGAGGATTAGAGCAAGGGGAGTTAACGAGCTAAATAACTACAGAATTACAGTTTTACCACTTGCCAAAATACAGACACTGCATCTGTTCTGTTACGCATCTGGTGTGATGAACAGCTTTGCAGTCATTACTTTCATTTACAGTATCACAGTCTGCGGCATGTAGACACTTATGCCAATTGGATGTCATTTACAATGAGAAAACATATCTTCGATACCATTCTCAAATTCCTCATCAAGCCCTTTCTGGTGTGAAATCCCCCGATGAAGTAGGACTCCCGCCCAGCGATAGTTGTCATGCTCTGGTTGGTATTATGGGATGGCTGTGGCGGTGCAGGACTGGGGGTGTTATTTTACCTCCAGATCCCTGTGATCACGGCCTCTGCTGTAAATCAGGGTCATGAATGGTGCGCTGTCCAAACAGGAGACCTCCCTCTTCACACAACCCTGCTGCCTCTGAAACATACTGGAGCTCTGCAATAGAGTGCTCCAGCCAGTGATATCACCAGATACACACACACACACACACTGTAAAGCTGTCTTCCTTCAGGGCAAATTGGAATGACATCACAGCGGTGCAGCAGTGAGTGTGGGAAATTTAATAACTGTCAGTTTCATTTTTTTATTTTATTTTTTTATATTCATTATTAATGTGATTTGAGCCCTACAGAGATTTGTTGTTTTGACATTAATGTAACATGATTTATTTGCTTCTCTCTCAAGTTATTTAACATGCATACTATCTTCTCCTTTATTCTGTTTGCGATTTCAACACAAAAGCACTCAGCACACACAGAGCACATGTCGGCACATAACGGATCTCTTGGCTGAACAGATATGATCCCATGACTGATACTGATCTTTGTGAGGGCCGTTTACCAATCATTTCCTGTCATGTGACCCCCTCAGGTCAAGCAGCAGAAGCTGATGAAGGAGTATGGGCTTGTGAACGACACCTTGCAGATGGCAGGCGTCCACATCTCCAGCACAGAGCGGGTCATGGCTGAGGTGGATGCTTTGGTTCAGGTAAGGAGCAACACACATCGCTTCTGTATCACTCGTGGGAAAAGTGCTTTTGTTGAATTACGACATGAAGCAGAGAGCCAGACTATGGTGTGTCCACTTAACGTAGGAACCCCATACCAAATTGAAAAGGCAGCAGATTTGCAATGACGTATTGTACTCCACCAAACAAGGTAGCTACAATTTGAGCCATTCCCCTTTTTAGCTAAGTGCATCTATTGAGTTACTGTGTGGGGGAATCAGGCAGAGGTAATGTGATTGTGGAGCTGAGTCTGGGTGTTATTGGGTCTGTGTACAGAACGTGACAGAGTATTATGCCTCGATCGATGGCGCCAGCCAGCTGCTGATGGACAAGACGGAGAGGCTGTCCCTCGCTGACAGGGACCTGGTTCAGAGGGCCGATGAACACGCAGAGGAACTGGACAAGCTGGCTGACGAGCTGGAGGAGTAAGTGTTGGCTAGGATTCAGCTCTGGAGACCCCTAACCTCCTCAACTTAATCCTGATCATAAAATATGTAGGCCCAGTTTTCCAGACATGGATTAAACCTAGTCGTAGAGTAAGAGAACATTTCAATGAAGATCTCCATTGAAAACGTTTTTAGTCTAGGGCTAGGTTAAATCAATTTCCAGGGAAACTGGGCCTGATATTTTAAAAACAAGCTTGATTAAGTTAGGCTTAAGTTTATTTATTTTTTAAACGAGATCTACCCCTTGATGCCTGTTTGTTTGGTTCCTGTAGAGATCTCAGACGCAGTGACGCCAATGGATTTGTCCAGAGAGCTTTGGATGCTGCCAATGTGTACAACAACATAGTCAAGTACGTCTCTGACGCCAACATCACCGGGCTGACCACTCTGGACTCAGCCAACAGAGCCGAGGATGTAAGTGGGTCAGGGGGGGACCCCAGGGGGTCAGGTGGCTGAGCGGTTAGGGAATCGGGCTACCAATCAGAAGGTTGCCGGTTCGATTCCTGGCCACGCAAAATGACGTTGTGTCCTTGGGCAAGGCACTTCACCCGACTTGCCTCAGGGGGGAATGTCCCTGTACTTACTGTAAGTCGCTCTGGATAAGAGCGTCTGCTAAATGACTAAATGTACATGTAATGTAAATGTAAGTGACACTGAGAGCCGTGTGCTCAGTGACATGTGCAGTGGCCCTCTTGTAACAGCCCTGTTTCTCGTCCATGGCAGGCCATCAACGGGATCAACACACAGCTTGGATTCTTGAAAACCCAAAGTGAAAACGTCTTTAAGGAATCCGTTTCCCTGCATTCGGAACAGAAAGGTACGAGGCCTTCTCTGACACCAACACTGCCTCATTGCCATGTTCTCAGTGTTCCCCGTGTGGGATAATAAAGTTGTCCTTGACCAATCCCTCAGAGGTGGAAGCTGACTTGGTGGACAAGCGTCAATACATCGAGGAGACGAAAGGGATCATGGAGGAGAACACCAGGAAAGTGACCGCAGCGATGAAGGCACTCGACAGCATTCATAAAGGTGAGCTGAATGAACCGGACCTCAGAAACAAGGGAAAGCTGCTTCATGTTAAACCCTGCGTGTGCACACTCCGTTAAACATCTCTGACAACTCTGAGTCCCATACAAGTCAAACGTATGATGATCGTCATTATCAGTCACATCAGATCATTAAGGGATCCACCTCTTGTCCTTGTGTTCGGGGGGTCAGATGGCTGAGCGGTTAGGGAGTCGGCTATTAATCAGAAGGTTGTTGGTTCGATTCCCGGCCGTGCAAAATGACGTTGTGTCCTTGGGCAAGGCACTTCACCCTACTTGCCTCGAGGGGAATGTCCCTGTACTTACTGTTAGTCGTTCTGGATAAGAGCATCTGCTAAATGACTAAATGTAAATGTGTTTCCTGTGTTGCCGTGCGGGCTTCCCAGACCGGACTGGCACGCGTCTGGAGTTCACCCAGGATGTGGCAGAGAGCACGCTGAACCGCTCAGTGGAGGTCCTGCAGACCATCACCCCCATCAGCCAGAAAGTGGAGGAGTGGGCCACCAACATGAGGAACAAGGACTACTCTACTGAGGCGTACGACCACGCCATGCTCTCTGCTGGGGAAGCAGGTACCATGCACCTCACACACACACCCATAGATATATATAAAGGGTAGATGTCTCGTCCGCGTTGCCGGACAACGGAGTCGAACGTCCGCACATGGCGGCCATCTTGCTACAGCGTCAGAGATGTTGTTATGTCACTGCATACTTCTATTCTATAAAAAAAACAAACACATAATTATTCATAAGTATGCAGTGGCATAACAACATCTCTGACGTTGATAACAAACCAAACCGTTCAAAAATCGGTTGGAAATTGAGCAAGTTATGGTAATTTAAAAAGTACATGTAGCATCAACACAATGTTATGGGTGAGTGAGTTGACTGTAGCAAGATGGCCGCCATTTGCGGACGTTCTAGACTCCGCCGTAAGACATCTTGTCTCTATATTTATCTATGCACACACCACCCAAACACAGAGGTAATCCCAGAGTGTCCGTTAATCCCAGGGTGTTATAAATCCGAGTGAAAAGACACGTTGTCTTTGGTGTGTAGTGGACAGTCTGACTGTGCTGGTTCCGGAGCTGCTGAATAAGCTGAAGGTGGTGGAGGACAAGAAACCCATCAACAACGTGACCACCAACATCCTGAGGATCCGAGAGCTGATCGCCCAGGCCCGGAGCGTGGCCAAGAAGGTCAGCCCTCTACATCCTCACCAGCTGGAACTGCATCAGAGAAACAGGATGGTTGTTCCCCATGATGTGTCCCAAGTACCGGAGTTCTTGCGGGGGTATTGAGTCTCGCTGTGCCCTGGTCCCATCTGCAGGTCCAAGTCTCCATGAAGTTCAACGGTCAGTCGTCAGTGGAGGTGCAGCCACACACCAACGTGGAGGAGCTGAAGACGGTGACGGCCATCAGCCTGTTTATCAGAGTGGACCCCGACAAGGACCCCATCGAGGATCGCTTCATCTTCTACTTAGGAGACAGAAATGTGAGCGGGCTTGATAACTCAGACGCATAACTCATCAGGTGCTTCTCCTGTGTCTCTTGCTTGACCTCTCTGTGGTTGGTAAGGGTCGTCTTATTCCTGCTGGCCTGGGGTAGAGCCACTGGGTTCACTTCTACCAGGGAAGGCCCAAGGGTAGACTTCCAGCCCAGCTGAAGTGATCCTTTCACCGGGAGGGTGTCAGAAATATTAATCTATCCAGAAATGCACAGTCTGTCGGCTCTTCCTTCATTGGCTCCCTTGCATAGACCTGGCGCGCGTGTGTGCGTGCGTGTTTACGTGTGTGCGTGTGTGCGCTCTCTGACCCCTCTAAGCTTGACCATATGATTAACTCTTTTATGGCCCCTCCAGTAAGATAGTGGTCAAGCCCAGGTCCCCTTGTTTACGTAAGCCTAGTGTTACCCAGAGTTCAGATTTGGGGGTAGGCCTCTCTTTGCACACAAAGCTAAACACAGTATCATTTTATACAGAATAAAAGTGTTACATCAATGTTTCCAACAGAGGGGAGGGGGGAGGGGCCGTGGGGCAGAATTGCCTCTGAAACAGACATGGGCCCCGAGGACAGAGCAGGATGAAAGGAGGAGAGCAGCTTGCCGACATGAATAGTTTGTTGTGATGGCGAGAGCAGGGAAAGCCTATGAGAGCAGACAGTTGCCTTTTTCAAAGGGGTCTCAAAGAGAGTCCTGTGACAATAATGTGTGTTCCTTCAAAGTCGGATCATTTACATAAATTCCGTTACCCCGGCTAAGGCACAGCAGGGCTCTCTCATCTCCCCCAGGCCTCTCCAATTCAGCTGCTAATGTAAATCAAGCAGCCACGCCTGTGTATGGCTGTCTAATGCTGAGAAATGGCTCTCTGCGTGACCACCATTCACAAACACAAAGATCTGCACAGGCAGCTTTGTTGCCTGCGACACGGTAATGGCATCTTTTACATACTGTATGAGGCCTGTGCCGTTACTCTTGTGACCTTGGTTGTTTGTTCTCGCAGGGCAGGAAGGACTACATGGGTCTGGCCATCAAGAACGACAACCTGGTGTACGTCTATAACCTCGGCGGAGAAGATGTGGAGATCCCTCTCAGCTCCAAGCCTGTCAGTCAGTGGCCTCCAGTGTTCAACCTCATCAAAGTGGAGAGGTACCGTACAGCTTTCCCGCCTGCTCCCTAGATCAGTAGTAATCTAATCACATGCAGTAGCCGTGGCTACTGTAGCCATGGCTGTGCAGGAGAAGGTGTTGAGGATAGTAATCTGATTCTCTGTGCTCCTCTGTGCCGGCAGGCTGGGTCGACACGGGAAAGTCTTCCTGACTGTGCCCAGTCAGACCTCCACTGATGAGCAGAAGTTCATCCAGAAAGGAGAGGCCCCTGGCACCGACTCGCTGTTTGACCTCGACCCCAAAGACACGGTCTTCTTTGTGGGCGGCGTTCCTGCAGACGTCAGGGTAAAGTTCCTCTATAGATATACATCCATTTGTTTCCGCCTCCCTCCCCTCTGATATTCTGAATGGGGCATCTGTTTTTCTGTCTTAGTTTCTGACCAGTTTTTTTCTTTCAGCTTCCACCAGCTTTGAGTCTGGCTCCTTTTGTTGGTTGCATTGAGCTGGGCTCTTTGAACAACGATGTCATCAGCCTATACAACTTCAAACAGACCCACAAAATAGATGTTGTTGCATCTTCACCATGTCCCAGGTATATATACGACAACAAACTACAACCAGATACCTCCAGTATGCACTGGATTGTTTTCACAGCACCACTTTGCATATAGTTCCTGTTTTTAATCACTTCTGATGTATTTGTTTCTCATAACAGGTACAAGCTGGCGTTCTCTCAGAGCCGGATAGCTAGCTACCTGTTTGACGGGACTGGCTATGCTCTCGTCAACAACATGGAGCGGAGGGGCAAGTTTGGCATCGTCATCAGGTTTGACATCGCTGTGCGGACAGTGGCCAACAATGGTGTCCTGTTACTCATGGTGAACGGGGTAAATATTGCACCAGATTTTGTCCTACTTAATATTTACTTTTTAAAATGTATTTTACTACTCAATGACCAAAAGGAAACCTTTCTAAAGGATTATTTAAACTATGTTCTTAGACCTGAAATTATCTTCATTTGAAATAACAGAAAATATATTTAGTCTTTCACTTCTCTCCTTTCAGGCGGATTTCTTCCTATTAGAACTGAAGAACGGCCTCTTGAACCTCCAGTATGACTTTGGCTTCAAAGGTGGTCCTGTCACACTGGACAGTACCTCACCCAAGCTACAGATTAATGATGCGCGATACCACGAGGTAAACCCAGGACTCTTAGAGCCACAGGGACCGTACTGCAACTGTTGAGATTTAAAAAAAATAAAATAAAATGTAACAGTGACTTTTTCTGGGAGTTTTCCTTGAGGGGTTGGTTGAGGGGCAGTTCTATGGGCGTATGTGAAGCCCTCTGTGACATTGCTTGTAAAAAGGGCTATACAAATACATTTGATTTGATTTTGATTTGAATAGTAACTCAGCCTCTACTCCTATGCTCTGCTAGGTATCAGTGATCTATCACTACTCTAAGAAGATCATCCTACTGGTAGACAAGAGTCACGTGAAGTCCATGGAAAATGAGAAGAAGACCCTGCCCTTCATAGACGTCTACATCGGAGGGGCCCCCTCCCGTGTCCTCCTCTCCAGGTAGATGACACAACATCCTGTCACATGCAAAGACCCTGACCTTCGATGTCATCCGCTGCTTAGATACAGTTGTAACCCAATACAGTATCAAGGGCTTGCCGTGTTGGTCTTAGATGAGAGTGTGACTGGACAGCCGAGGCTTTGAGAGATCCCTTGGGCCTGTCCTGATGTGTGTGCCCTCTCCCCCAGGACGGAGCTGAGCGATCTGGTGGGGCTGAGGGGCTGTGTCAAGGGCTTCCAGTTCCAGAAGAAAGACTTCAATCTTCTGGAGGAGCCAGGGACCATCGGCATCAGCAGTGGCTGTCCTGAAGAGTCCTTCGTGAGTGCTCGACACACACACACACACAGACAGAGGCACTCACACACCCTGTCCTACACAATCTCATCAAGACTGCAACAGAGTCCTTCTTACAGCTTTTCTCTCAAGATTGGCTGTCATAATGGTTTCACGCTCCGTAGAGAATGGACTGATGTTTCAGTGCAGTGACAGTACGTAAGTGGACTCAGAGAGGGGCGTGTGTGCCTGTGATTGTGACAGATGTCTCGTAAGGCCTACTTCACTGGAGAGAGCTACCTGGGATCATCTGCCAAGTTCTCACCCTTCGACGCCTTTGAGGGGGGCCTCAACTTCAGGACCCTGCAGCCCACAGGGCTCCTGTTTTACCTGAAAGAAGGGGTATGCTCTTCGCGTGGTGTCATGTAATTATAGTAGATCATGTTGTGTCATGATCTTTGCGGCTTAAACCGTGTTTCTTTGTCCCGCCTGCAGTCCGACGAGTTCAGCATCTCACTGGAGAACGGGGGTGTGGTGTTGAACGCCCGAGGGACCCGAGTGAAGTCACACAAGAAGCAGTACGGCGATGGAAGAGCTCACTTCCTGGTGGCCTCGGTATCCAATGAAAAGTAAGGAAGTCAGCCTATCAGTGAAAGGGGTTGACAGTTCCCTTCTGCCGGAGCTGACCTGATGTCCGTGTCCCAGGTATGAGCTGGTGGTGGATGACAAGGACAAGCATGAGAAGAAGCGGCCCGCCTCAGCGTCCTCCTCTGCAGCAGGGATCAGGACCTTCTACTTTGGAGGGTCTCCCAGCAGCACTAGCGGCATCAGGAACTTCACGGGCTGCATCAGCTATGCCTACATCAACAGGTGAGCCCTCGCCAACAGCCCTCCCTCACAAGAGGACACATCACTGTACGCCCAATCACCAACCACAGTGAAGCGGGAAATTCGTAGTATTTTAACATTTCTTCGACCACTGACTGGGTCGGCCTTAGTTTGAACATCCTGTTGTAACTTACATCCTGTTAGTGGGTCTGGTTTCTATCTGGAGGGACTGGGGTTGTGGAAACTTTGCAATTGGCGATTTGGCTCAGGTTCCTGTGTACTTAGAGACTCACTGTGGGGGGGCTGTGTGTGTGACAGAGAGGAGGATAGTCAGGATCACTAATAGAGCTGGGGGGGGGCATGGGGCTTGTATCCATAGAGACAGAGATGTGTTGAGAAAGTGTAGCTCTGGCACAGACTCTCTCTACCCCTTTCTCTCTCTCTCGGTGTCTCTCTCTCTATCTCTCTCTCTCTCTCTCTCTCTCTCTCTCAGTGTCTCTCTCTCTATCTGTCTCTCTCTCTCGGTGTCTCTCTCTCTCTCTCTCTATCTGTCTCTCTCTCTCGGTGTCTCTCTCTGTCTCTCTCTACCACTCTTTCTCTCTTTCTCTCTCTCTCTCTCTCTCTCTCTCTCTCTCTCTCTCTCTCTCTCTCTCTCTCTCTCTCTCTCTCTCTCTCTCTCTCTCTCTCTCTCTCTCTCTCTATCTATCTCTCTCTCTCTCTCTCTCTGTGTCTCTCTCTCTCTCTAAACCTCTCCCGTGTTCTCTCCAGACAAGACAGGGACATTGAACCTGAGGACTTCCAGAAATACAGTGAGAACGTCCAGACGTCCCTGCAGGAGTGCCCAGTGGAGAGACCGCCTGCAGCTCTGCTCTCTAAACACGGCCAGAGCACCTCCAAGCCCAAACACAGCCAGGCCAGAAAGGTAACCCACTACAGGGTTAGAAAAACACATCACACTCATGGAAAACGCACTGGTCACCATGTGCTGGCACGTGTATGAAGGGAACTCAACACTCCAAACCTTTCTGTCCCAGGTGGGCCGGGACGAGTCCAGCCACCCCCAAGGCATGCTGGGATTGAAGAGAGACGAGGAGGCGGATCCTGAGATGGAGGCCACGCCCTGTTACCTCTCCTCCAGGCCCCGTGCCTCTCTCCACGCCCACCGCTACGGCGGCACCGCCCACAGCCGGCAGGAGTACACCGACCTCCCCCGATCCCTGTCAGAGAGGTACGAGCAGAGAACGCTCAGCTCCGTAACCCCATGACCCCGGGGTCAAGTCTATTACAGGCTCCTGTCAGCGCCCGCGGGCGTGCCTCTGGTGTGAAGCGATGCGGGCGTCTCAAGGCGCTAGTCTGACAGTTGTCACCTTCCCTCCTCCCAAGGTCCCACTTCTCCCTGTCTCTGAAGACCCAGTCTTCCTTCGGCCTCATCTTCTACACATCCGATGAGGAGGAGCACGACCACATGGCTGTGTTCCTGGCCCACGGGAAGCTGGTTTACACCTTCAACCAGGGCCAGCAGAGGGTCAAGCTCAGGAGTCAGGAGAGATACAACGACGGCGCCTGGCACAATGTGAGTAAATCACCGTCCACCATTCCACACACACACACACACACACACACAGAGAGAGACCCCCTGTACTGTCCTGGTGTCACTCACATGTACAGAGATAGACAGGGGTCTATGTTTAGAGACGCGTCATGTTTCGCCTCCGTGTGACAGGCGATTCTCTCTCCTTGCCCCGCAGGTTATTTTTATTCGTGACGGGAGTCTGGGCAGGTTAATCATTGATGGTCTGACAGTGCTGGAGGACAGAGCCAAGGGCTCCAACATCTCCTGGAATGTCAGCAGCCCTCTCTACGTTGGAGGGGTTCCTCCAGGGAAGGCCCTAAGACACATCCAGGTAGGCCGCAGTCTGCTTCAGCTCTCTGGGAGGGCATTGCTGAAGGCAAATGGAGCAGAATACAGATGGAAAAGTTTTAACATAGCACACAAGCACAGCTGGAGTCCTTGGGAACACATGAAAAGTGTGATGTGGAATCTTGAAGTGGGACAAAGCCCGTCTCCAAGCACAGCGTAATCCTGTACTTTATGGTAGTCCAGTGTGTCCTGGTACACGTGCAGTGTACTGTGTGATCACAGTGGGAGACATCCAGCTGTCCAGACTGCTGTTCCCAGCTCAGTCTGCTCCCACACAAAGCAGGAAACCACATACCTGACCCTGTCTTCCTTCACTTCTTTATTTATCTCTTTCATCCTTTTTATTCTGCTGTTTTTTCCTACCGTTTCCCTCTAACTCTGGCCTGTGTTTTGTTTGACTCCTGTGTAGAGAAACTCTGCCGTCAGCTTCACGGGCTGTGTGAAGAGCCTTCAGCTGGACGGCCAGCGGCTGTCCTCCGTGTCCCAGACCTTCGCTGTCACGCCCTGCTTCGAGGGGACATCAGAGGAGGGGACGTACTTCTCTGCGGAGGGGGGATATGTCGTCCTGGGTAACAGACCTCTCACTACCCCTGCATGATTTAGTTGTATTGTTGCTGATATTGTTGTATTGTTTGGATGCGATTGGGTGCAAATGCATAATTTCTTCTGTGAGTTTCGTCAGAGTTCACTTTGAATCGAAGCTTCGCCTGACTGGTATACACTATAGTTATATAGTGATAGATACGTTATAGTAAATTAAATATGATAGTTCTAACCCTTTATTTCATCTTTCTCTGAATATGTTATACACAGTGCATTCTGGCAGCTCCAAAGCACTGTTTGGAAACAATGTTATTGGGAACTGTTATAGAGCGTGACATGCTTGGTTTCCTCAGATAAACGTCCCTGTGGAACGTCCCTGTGGTAGTTTAGATGACGGGGGGGGGGGGGGGGGGGTCGGACTCCAGCCAGGATAGGGAACACGATCTCCCCCGAGCAGCTGTGGTACACGAGGATTGGTGGAGAGCGAATGCGAGGAGGGAGATAGCTGAAGGCGCAAGGTCTCGGGAGCTGAGCTGCAGCTGTTGAATGAGCGCCGAGCAATTTCACACCCTACCGTGGTCGGCTAGGTTTCACACGTGTACATATTTCAGCGAACCGAAGAGCAGAGGTGATACTCCAGGTTAGAGTAGTTGCCGTTGAGTTTCGAAACCACAGGAGGGCAAGTTGACCTTTTGAACTCTTTTTTTTCTCTCCCCTCTCCTTCAGATGACACGTTCAACCTCGGACTGAAGTTTGAGCTGGTGGTGGAGGTGCGCCCCCGTGTGGCGTCTGGGGTGCTACTGCATGTGTACACAGCCGTGGAGGAATACCTCACCATGTACATCCACAGAGGAACGGTACGCCAGCCAAGCCACCGACACGTCATGCATGTCTACTCAAGTGGGGGTTTAATCTCTTCTCTGATTGGTTGTCCTCGTGGTCAATGCTTCCTGTTTCCAGGTGGTAGTGCTGGTGAACAATGGAGTGAGAGAGTTCTTCACTCAGGTGTCTCCCAGTCAGGGTCTGTGTGATGGCGTCTGGCACAGGATAACAGGTGATCAAACCATCCTCCGCCCTCTGGCTCTCCCAGGGGAGAGGGTCAGACTGATGGATGATCCTTCATCTGTTCTCAATGATCAATCTCATGTTGGGATCTTTGTCACTTCCTGTTTTGCCTGTTCTTTAATGGTTCTGTGTTAACCCGTCTGTGCTGTTTTGGGGCCACAGTGATCCGAGATGCCAATGTTGTCCAGCTGGATGTGGACTCGGAGGTCAACCATGTCGTGGGACCTCTGAACCCTGGCGCCATGGATACCAGGACCCCTGTGTTCATTGGTGGAGCTCCAGGTCAGTGAATGGGTCCAAGAATTTCAAGAACTCGTACCCACAATTTTGTGGTTTGGCCTTTTGCTGCGCATTGCTAATGCCACGCATTCCATCCATCACACATCACCATTTTTACTGCTGGTTATCACCTGTAGGACAGTAAAACAAAAACAAAAGGTAAAAACTCAACCTTTTTTGGGGTTGTAAACCACTGACTTTGTAACTATAAACATGTAAAAAATAAGCACACGCGAAATAGCAAATAGGAATGTTTGATTTAGCGGTTTGGTTTCCCTCTTTCCAGAATCTCTCCTCCCAGAAGGCATTGCTACCAACAAGACCTTCACAGGCTGCATGAGGAACCTGGTGATCAACAACAGTGAAGTGAGCTTCACCAAAGCTGCCCTGGTCAGTGGAGCGGTCAGCGTGGGGTCCTGCCCAGCAGCCTAGCAGCTCCGACGGACCTGGGAATACCAACACCACCCAACCTCCACCCAAACAGAAGTGACCAAATACTCAATAGCACGTTCTTGCCACTGCAATAAAGCATAAGCATTAAAATACTTGTTCCTTTTTAACCTTTTCGTCCTTGTGTCCAGTGACAGTTTATTTTTTAGATTGACCCACCAGGACCCATATAACCGACACTCCTATAGAAATTTGATTCACGTAAAAGACTGTCCATACATAAATCTCATATCAGTTTTTGAAAATTATATTTTATGTTTTTGGCGAATCACTACATTACAGTTTTAGTTTATGATTAAGAGTTAAATCTATAGGTTGCCAAAGGGCTACATTTTCTTTTATTAACAGTCATAAATCACACAGACACAGAAGGGAGGTGGGTCTCTAACACCAGTGATGAGGCCACATGCAGACAAGAATACTCTGTTCTACTTCAACCCTTGTATTATCTCAAGGGCACATCTGTAACAAATTGTCTTTCTCACTCCTGCAGTCAACGTTTTTTATATATAAAATATTCTGCTTAATAAAGATGATCTATATAATTCATTTACTTGACCACATTTCTGTGCACACACATGAACAAATGCTGTGGATGTTTTCAAGCAGTAAGTTCATGCACTACCAATACAACATAGCAACATCACACATAGCAACTGGATTCGGTGTAAATCCAATGCCTTTATCATGGCTGTCAAGGATTTCATGTACATTATATTCCTCATAATCAGTCGCGGTGTAAAATGCAATACCAATACTGCCCTCTTGGGCAAAATGCGATTATTGTCTCTAATGTCAGATACTGTAGTCCAGAGCCATATAAAAAGAATGTTACATGTCTATGTAACATTTATGTTTTAGAACGTTTATATGGCTTTGCTGGATGGCGCGTGTTCTGCGCGCGCGCGTTAGTACGTTTCCATGGCAAAACGTAATCAGAGTACGGTGACGCTTCAGCCATGGCGCGGGATCTCAAACTTTACTGTGTGCTGTTTCTAGCTACAAACTAACGACTAACTTTAGTTTCTAAAAGTTACCGTCAGTGTTGGTTTGCAACAATGACGCAGTCAGTGGTTGTTCAAGGTGAGTGCTTCGCCATGCAACTGAACTGAACAGATACAGTACGTTCCGTAGGCTAGTGAACGATCGTGCTACTTCCTTGTTTGGCTCCAGGCATGAGTTAACGTTAGACTATTGTTTTCTGTTTTTGCTGATAAATCAATGCACAGTTGTATCCCAAAATTATATTCATTCTAAGACACATTTGCAAGCGGCATACGTTCCCATAATTCAGAACTTTTCTCATTTATAACATTTTCAGTTGGCCAGTGCGGTAACCAAGTAGGCTGCAGGTTTTGGGATCTTGCACTGAGGGAGCATTCCCATGTCAATAAAGTAAGTATAACATGATAGTGTCTGACATTACATTAATGAAGTTGGCCAGTGACAGCTGGAGGTGTATATGCCCTCAGTAAATGGTAATGTGTGGAAGCGAGTCCGTCTTACCAGACGACATGTTTATCACCTCATCAAACGCCTCTCTAACATCGCTCAAATGTTTTCTCGGATTTAGAAAGGAATATACGATGAAGCTCTGAGCAGCTTTTTTCGGAATGTTGATTCACGGTAAGTCCGTCACGCCCTAATACAGTACATCATGGTGGTGAAACTTGGCTGCTTCGGGTCCCAAATTGAGTCATTTCTCAGATATCGACGGTTTCCTTTCTGTTTTTCTAGGAGGAGTGAAAGCGGAGCCCGTGACACCACTGGCGGGAGGATCCAGTCATTGAAAGCCCGGGTAAATAATAAATACTTGGCTGTGTGAATAATTCTGCTTGTTACTGTGTGTCTGTGTTTGTGCGTGTAAGGATGTGTCGGTTCACTGACATGGCCTCCCTTCTCCACAGGCCGTCCTGGTGGACATGGAGGAGGGTGTGGTGAACGAGCTGCTCCAGGGGCCCTTGAGGGAGGTGTTCGACACCACCCAGCTCATCACCGACGTATCTGGCTCTGGCAACAACTGGTGAGAGACTGCCCGCCCGTAGGGCGTCTCGAGAGCCAATTATGAAACTATGTGTTTGATTATTTCATGTCTCAGAACTTTTTTTTTTTTTTCACGTTACCCACGGGGCTGTGAAAGGTTGTCTGTGAGTGCGGCATGTTTAAGATAAATCCCTAATATGTGTCTGTGCTCGTGGTGTAACTGACCTCTCCAGGGCTGTGGGACACATGAAGTACGGGACAGCGTACAGGGAGCAGATCGTGGAGCAGCTGAGGAAGGCAGCAGAGCATTGTGACTGTCTTCAGTGCTTCTTCCTCATTCACTCCATGGGCGGAGGTGAGGATCCGTTCCACACCCTGCCAC
This sequence comes from Osmerus eperlanus, assembly GCF_963692335.1. Taxonomy (NCBI): domain Eukaryota; kingdom Metazoa; phylum Chordata; class Actinopteri; order Osmeriformes; family Osmeridae; genus Osmerus; species Osmerus eperlanus. Next base: position 2,526,439 of record NC_085025.1, read on the forward strand.
AGGAGTCAGATGGCTGAGCGGTGAGGGAGTCGGGCTAGTAATCTGAAGGTTGCCAGTTCAATTCCCAGCCGTGCAAAAATGACGTGTCCTTGGGCAAGGCACTTCACCCTACTTGCCTCGGGGGGAATGTCCCTGTACTTACTGTAAGTCGCTCTGGATAAGAGCGTCTGCTAAATGTAAAATGTAAATGTAACAGGGGAGAGTCGCGCTGGACGCAAGTTTGCTTCCTCACGGGTCTTTCCCCTCACTCGTACTTGTACAGGGTCCTCTGACTCGTGAGGGTGACTCCTTGGCAGCTACGCCAGAGAAAAGCTAGCTTTCATAGACACACAAGCTAGCTTTTCGCTGGGCTGTATATTCATACCTGAGGAGTGAGTTTAAAAAATCCACATCGGTTACACTCACCTGGTTCCCTCACGCTTCACATTTCAGTTACCGTTCAGACTCCTGTCGGATCAGACGTTAGGCCTTCCTGTTCTGTCCTGAGAGTCTGGCTTCCTGGAAGCGTGGTGTTGACGTGGGTGATGGTTCCACAGGGACGGGCTCGGGCTTGGGCACGCGTGTGCTGAACCTCCTGGAGGAGGAGTTCCCCGAGGTGTGTCGCATCGTCACCTCGGTGTACCCCTCCGCTGAGGATGATGTCATCACTTCCCCCTACAACAGCGTCCTGGCCATGCAGGAGCTGACCGAGCACGCAGACTGCGTCTTGCCTGTGGAGAATCAGGTGCGGGTTTCAGTCAGAGAGCGAGGGAGGCGTGCGCAGTGTGCGAATTATATAATGACAATCGGGGGGGTTCAACTTCTTCTCCAGGGCGTAAAAGGAACCCAGTACAGCGCAGACGTGTATTTTGGAGTCAGACCCCCCACAAACCTTAACGTAATTTGCACACTGGGCGTGCGCTTGCCTCTGTGTCTCTGTAGTTGCAGTCGTTATGGCATTGTCGCCCGGCCTTCTAGTCATTCACTCTAAGAATAACAGGATTTACAACCTGTCAAGGACGTTAAAATGGATTCTCTCCCTCTGACTCTCATCTGAATGTCTGTTATTTTCCTTCCCCCCCCCCCCCCCCCGCAGTCATTGGTGGACATTGTTAACAAGATCAAGCACATGAGCCACAGAGCCAGGTCAGGTTCTTTGATAAAGAAAGACTGCACTCTCATCTCTGGCCAGGGGGGTGTCAGTGGGGCGGAAAAGCCCTTTGATGCCATGAACAACATCGTGGCTAACCTGCTCCTCAACATCACCAGGTACGAGAGACAGCGTCCATCTGTGGCCCTGGATTGATGTTAATCTGTTTGGTGGCAGAACTTATCTCTGTCCTGTCCTCTCCTTCCTTTCCTTTGAGTGTGTGTGAAAAAAAAATATTTTACCTTTTACACAAATATCTGTACTTTCTACTCCTTACATTTTCAAGCCAGGCTCGTTGCTTTAGTTTTAACACACCCAGCCGTAGTCGGGGAACATGTTCTCTATGTTCCAGGGCTGTTTGCCCTCCCACTGTGTGATTCCTAACGTGTTCTCTATGTTCCAGGGCTGTTTGCCCTCCCACTGTGTGATTCCTAACGTGTTCTCTATGTTCCAGGGCTGTTTGCCCTCCCACTGTGTGATTCCTAGCGGCGTCTGTGTGTCTTACCTCTTGTAGCTCAGCTCGTTTTGAGGGATCCCTCAACATGGATCTGAATGAGATAGCCATGAACCTGGTTCCCTTCCCTCGTCTGCACTACCTGGTGCCCAGCCTCACCCCCCTGTACACCCTGTCTGATGTCAACATCCCCACCAGAAGGTCTGTTCTGCCTGTCTGGCCTGTCTGTCTGCCTGTCTGCCTGCCTGTCTGTCTGTCTGACCTGCATGTCTGTCTGTCTGTCTGACCTGCATGTCTGTCTGACCTGCATGTCTGTCTGTCTGACCTGCATGTCTGTCTGTCTGACCTGCCTACCTGTCTATCTGCCTGTGTCTGTCTGACCTGCATGTCTGTCTGTCTGGCCTGCTGGCTTTGTTTGCTCTGCTTTCTTGGTGTTCTCCATGCCTGTCTGTCTGTGTGTCCCCTAATGCTATGTTTTGACACTGTATTTGGTTGGACTTTTGTGGAACTTGGGGGTGGAATACGGAATGTTCAGAGACCCTCCACCTCCCTCTCTACGTCCTTTGTTGACTGCAGTTAACATCTGTCAAAGCCTAGTTGTCCTGATAGTACGTGACTACAACACAGGATGAAAAGGATCACCCCAGTCTCGATTTAAAAGCTCTCACTAATCGTGGTATCTGAGTATCTATCGTGTTAAAAGCTCTCACTAATCGTGTTATCTGAGTATCTATCGTGTCAGGATTAAGAGTATGAAGCACCGTCAGGTTAACCGTCTGAGCCAACACTCCCTTTCCCTTCTACCCAGTCGACATTCGATCCAAACAAAGAAGTCATGTCCAGACATGTCCAGACAGGAAGTACATGCAAGGCAGGATGTTAATCCCTCTGATCCGCCTGTTTGTCTCCTGCATGTGCCCAGGCTGGATCAGATGTTCACGGACGCCTTCAGTAAGGACCACCAGCTTCTCCAGGCTGACCCCAGACACAGCCTCTACCTGGCCTGCGCCCTCCTGGTCCGCGGGGACGTGCAGGTGTCTGACCTCCGCAGGAACATCGAGAGGTCAGAAAACGGACGCCTCCACTACTCCTCCGTACATCCTCTTCCCCCGTATCACTTGGAGGGTTGGGCCGGGTTGTGGGGGGGGGGGGAGGGTCGCGGGTGGGGGGGGATCGGGGTCAGGGGAGTTGCTAGTGCTGGCAGTTCACCCACAGCCCCGCTGATGACCTTCCCAGCAGCGCCGGCTCACAGAGCAGCCATTCAACCCACGCCTGCCATGTATGCTAAGTAGACACTCATCATGACTGGCCTATTGAGCTCCTGCCTCCTCTCCTCCCCTTTCACCCACTCCCTCGCCCACTCCCCCTCTCTCCTGTGCAGACCTTGTTTTTTTTATTCATATGGCATGTTGTCAAGAGCAACAGAAACAGGAGCCAGTTTGAGAGCACATGACTGTGTGTGTCCGTGGTTTATATCAAGGGGAAAAATGTTCCTCAGTAGAGCAAGTATATGGACTCAGGTGGCAACAGTATCCTACAAACATTAACGGCTTGTAGAATTCTTCACAGCAGGGTTAAGGTCAGGGTTAGTTTAGGATTTCAGCCCTCCCGGTTTAGGCTGGCATCTGTTATACTGTACATCACCTTCACCCAGAAGGACCATCTGATTAGGTCCCTGTCATGTGTTCCAGTCTGAGGCCTACGCTGAGTAGGTCCCTGTCATGTGTTCCAGACTGAGGCCTACGCTGAGTAGGTCCCTGTCATGTGTTCCAGACTGAGGCCTACGCTGAGTAGGTCCCTGTCATGTGTTCCAGACTGAGGCCTACGCTGCCCTTCGTCTCCTGGAACCAGGAGGGCTGGAAGACAGGCCTGTGCTCAGTCCCCCCCGTGGGCCACTCGCACTCCCTGCTGGCTCTGGCCAACAACACCTGTGTGAAGCTTACCTTCGTGGAGCTCCGAGAACGCTTCACCAAGCTCTACAGGAAGAAGGTACCTCCACCAGCACGACTCCCAGCGCACCTGGTGCCGGGCAGGTAGTCAGGCGGCGGTGTGATCACGTGGCAGGAAGTGGGTTTTTTTTAACAGGAAGTGGTGGTGGGGGGGGTGTTTGTTTCAGGCTCACTTGCACCACTACCTCCAGGTGGATGGGGTGGAGCAGGGCTGCTTCACCGAGGCTGTAGCCTCCCTCAGCTCTCTGATCGAGGAGTACTGTCAGCTGGACGCCACCAAGGGGAACCTGACGCCGGACACCCCCAGACTCAAAATGGCCTCTTGAAGGACCGGGCTGTTCCGCACGTGTTAGGAGAGAGCTGTGTGGAACGTAGGGTTTGTGTATGTTTGTCTACTGTGATATTGTATAATTGTAAATAACTGATAAAACAAGTGTTTTCGTACAGGTTATTTTTTAATAAGTTACAAAGGTTATTTCTTACCTTTCACTGTAAATTGTTTTACTTGGATTTATGTCAAAATAAATACATGTAAAGTTGCTGCTGAGTATTCATGCAATCAAACAGGTTGATTCTTGAGGATGCAGGAATTCAGAGTATCTGTATAACAACATTAACAATTTGAACAACTGACTTATCTGACAATTGACAAAATATCACAATTACAATTATTAATACTACTACCTGCTCGTCCAAAATGTGAAATATGACTGAAGCAGTCTCTGAGATTTCATCTGTGTGTTTCATTCAGACTGAATGTACCAGCAAGCTCCCTTAACTCCACTTCCCTAATTATCTTTCTGTGCACACACTTCGTTGAGGTTCTATGTTTTTTTTGTACTTTCCATCTTGGAACACTGTCAGCCTGAGAACACTGGCATAATTCAGGAGGACAACCAAACCACGCCTCGGGTCCAGTTCTCCAGACCTCCATTACTGACGCCGGGGTCCTGAGGCCAGGCCCAGGTTAGTCTACTTAAGGCTTGGATCAAGCATCGATCAAGCCCGGAGAGTTCTAGAGGAACCGCAGCTCTGAGAACATGTCCTCTGGGTCGTTGCATTTCTTCTGGCACACACAGGAAGTGATCCACTGCATCTTCCAGCGAACGTTGGTGCCCCCTTTGCAGCTGAAGCTGACTGTCACCATGCTGGCCTTATTGGGGACGCAGCAACGCTTGTCTTTGCAGACGCCACAGTAGGTGGGGCGGTACTTCCTGATGCTGGTGCAGCCAGACAGAGTCAGCTTCTCTGCTTTCTTAGCCTGGAACTTGGGCCGACACGTCTTACCTTTTGGAATCTGGAAAATAAAACGAGCCGTGTTAAAATATCTTCTTCATAGGGATTTGTTTTGCCTTTGCACGTTTACTGAAATGCATGGACCTTCTCCAGTTATCAAATGCATGTGGATGGGTATTGCCAGTATGACAGTCATCTTAAGCCTGTTCTATTTTTCACCACCCGACAGCATATCAATGGCAGTCACTTCTGCATTAAAGTTATCTCAACAGATCCCATGTCAACACCCTGATCGAGGGCTGCTCACATAACAGACGTCACCACCGTCGGAGGTACACACGGCCGATGTTCGCCCGCGCCCGGATTCGAACCCGTCACCCCCGACTCCTCAAGCGCGACCACTCCCAGCCACGCCAACAAAAACCTAGCGATCGGCTGGCGAATCCTACCGACAACGGCTCCACTCACCTTCCCCTTCATGGCCTTCAGCTGGCTCTGCTGGCACGGCCGCAGCAGACACAGACGCCGGTCCTTCCTCATCTCACACTTGCCGTTGTCGTTGTTGACGCGGATCGAGATGCCCAGGCCGCAGGTCTTGGAGCAGGGGCTCCATGGAGTGGTCTGGATCAGGCAGTTCTTCTTCCAGGCTAAAGGAGGATCCCTGTAAGCTTTCAGTATTACAGTTAAATGGCACCGTGTCAACACACAGCACCTCAGACCAAGCCCGGGCCTGTACGAAGTCACGCCATGCCACTGCACCTCTCGCTCACAACCAGTCCAGATGGATAGTTTGAGGATCGTACAGATGATTTGATCCACACAGTCAAATTATATTTAGACATGCCAAGGTGGTTTAATAGAACCTCTTTATGAATGTGAAAGCGTAGATGCTTTATCCTGTCAATGTTCTCTCAATGCACCAGTGATTGAAGTCATATATAATTTCTCTCCAATACCACTATAAAAAAAACTGGCAGCTCAATCTACTCAGGTTCCCTACAACCATGAGTCTTATTCTGCAAGCCCAGCCAAGTAAAGCAACATCTACTTTTAATACTGTACATCAAAGCATACTTGAAAGAGGCCTTTGGGGCTTTAGATTGAAAGTGAATAGGGTGCTCTCAATGGGTGTTCAAAACCTGGTCCACCCAGCCATCTCCTGACCACATACAGCCACACTGTGCCCCTTCTTTCTGCTCCCCCACCAAAATAACCAAACACACTCCTCCGCCCATTCAGTTTAGCTTTGACAGCAATTAGAATTCCAGGCCATACAAGCTGGCGATTCTCCTTGTGGGTTTTTTCTCTACAAACACACACCTGGCATGGCTATGTAGCTTGTATCCTGCTGGTTCTTCCTGGGGTCCTGGGAGCTGCGGAGCCCAGTCGGCATGCTGCCCATCAGGGGAGCGGGGCCTTGGAGCCCAGCGGGTTTCTGGACGAAGGCAGGGGTGCAGCCGATGGCTCCTGCGATGCATGTGCACTTGTACAAGGGGCTGGGCTGGAAGGCCTGGCCATTGTCGTAGTGAGCTCCATTCAGGTCACAACCCACAGCCATCATGTCTGAGAGGAGGAGAGGATAGAGATCGTAATCAGCTCAGGGTTGTGTGACTGCTTCATGTGCTGCTCATAGTGTTCTTGTGGTAATACTGGTTTTCAGAGCAAGGCTTTAGGATTACAGTGTGTAACCTCTGATGTCCTTTGATAGCTGATTAAATTATGAGTTACTGTGCAGTTCAGTTATATGAATCTAGCTACAGGTTAGTACATATCCCAATACTCGCTATGCAGTCGGGCGATAGCTTATAACAAATTGATTTAAGTATGACTCAGCACGTATTTTGCGGTGAAAACACGCCATTCGTTACCAAGCTCAGTCGGTCAACTAGGGCCTACATGAAGATGTTATCTTTTGTGTGCAAAAGCAGCAAACGTTACAGGAATCACTCACAGGCGCAGACTCCGACCTCGAAGCGGGGCTTGTCTGCCGAGAAGTCGCAGTACATGCTCTTGTGTGGGTCACAGACGTCCCTCTCGTTACACGCGTCCCCGACCTGACGGGCGCAGCTCTTGCAGCAGCCGCACCCGTCCAGCACGGAGCTGACCCCCGGAGCGCATTGAGGCTTGGCCCGGCACTTACAGGGCCAGTGGCAGAACTGCCGTCTCTCAACAACAGCCCTGCTCTCCCGCGGAGCCAGCAGCTGCCCATGGTGGTTCTGAGCCCTGCAGAGATACTGGAGTGGCGGGATATACTGTGTTAATATCACAGGAACACAGTAAAATAAATATGAAATCAAAGTAAATGACCTCTTTCATTTGTTAAAGGAACAATATCTCTCATGCAAATTTCCGTAACAATACACATGAGGGTTTCTGGGCGGTTTACAGGAGGCAAGACTGTTTTTTAAATATATATTTATGTGATTGTCCTTTCAGGTCTTGGATCTACAATGCCCGAGACCAGAGTTTGCAGCATTCCCCACTAGACATCAGGTAAACAGTCAGAGTGACTTGGTGATCAGACATACTCTATCTAGAGTCTTGTCAGGAGGTAAATTAACTCAGAAACCAAGTGATGTGCTACAGTATATTGCTAATAACTGGTTCTACACTTTCTGAAAATGTGAGGGATATCGTTTAAACCAAGGTGAAGCTTTCAACCCCTGAGATTGACTGCCAACAATTACTTCCTTTGTACTGTACAGAAGAAATAGTTGGCATTTACTGTAAATTCCCAAAAAGAAAAACACCCAAATTACAAAACAAAACACACATAAGAACTATCCCTTCTATCCTGAAATCATTGCAGTAAACATATCAACTTAGTTTTTGTATGCGCTGTGATGCAATCCCTTTGTGCTGTTAGTTGTGTCCACATGGCCTGCCTGACACTACCCTGCTTCCCAGGACCACTCTGGGTTATGCCAAAAATCTGAAGCCTTTCTGTCAGGTTTACAGAATGAGCTCATTTTATAGTGTGAAAACGGATCTACTGAGACCGTTGGAGACACAGGTCACCATGCTCTCTTTAACTTAGTGTTCAATGGGAACAGAAAACAGCTACGTTTTTTTATTTCACCACTACTACACCCCACCCTGTATAAGCCTAAAAAATGTTCCACCCACAGAAGCATGCATTCAAAACGGGAGTCAGATGGCTGAGCGGTTAGGGAGTCGGGCTATTAATCAGAAGGTTGTTGGTTCGATTCCCGGCCGTGCCAATTGACGTTGTGTCCTTGGGCAAGGCACTTCACCCTACTTGCCTCGGGGACAATGTCCCTGTACTTACTGTAAGTCGCTCTGGATAAGAGCGTCTGCTAAATGACTAAATGTAAAACAAACCCTAGTGTTGAAAACAGAAAAAAAAGACTACTGTTACATTTTCCTTAACCATTTCAAATCCAACTCAAACGAGGAATCTCTGTAAAACTGACACACTACACACTAAGACTTGGCTCGCTACTGTCTATCTCCAGGGCATGTCTTCAACACTCTTTTCCAAGCTTCTGCACAGAAGGTAGGTGTTGAGTCACAGACCAAACTGTCTGTCCTGTCAGAGAAGTTGGAAGCTCAGCTTGTCTTGTTATTGTGAGGCGAGAGAGGAAAGCCGAGGCACTTACCTGCTGCGCTAGGAAGACCAGGAGGGATTGGCAGAGTAGTGATAGCATCTTATAAGTAATCAGGTTTGTATGAGCTCCAGGAGCAGAGAGACAGATGACTGGGAAGGAGGGATTGAGGGAAGGGGGAACAGGAATGGGAATGAGCATGGGGGGAGTGAGATGGAGGGAGCAGACCTGCAGGAGAGAGGCACAAAGCCACCCTCTGTCTCCTCTCCAAACACACCTTTCTGTGGCTCACTGATCCAAAGGAGACATATTTGTCTTCATAAACGCTGGCGTTGTCCCAGACCCAAGCCTACTCTACTTGTTAAGTCTGTGGACTCACCAAGCATTCTTAGATCCAGATAATAATTTCATATGTAATCATGTATGTGGCTAATTTTCTAATAGCAACTTAGTGATAGTCAAAGCTTGATAAACTGTTTGCCATATTCTTGTTTGGCAATATGTACAGTAGGGTATGTTTGATAAATACAGTTTGTGTTGAGTGGTCATGAGAAGTTGTACTCCCTTCTCATGAATGTGTGTGGTGTTTTAACCTAATTGGTGTTGTTGAGCATGTCCCAGTTTTGGTGGAGCACATTATATTTGAGTTCACATTCCTTCCCTATTTACACTGGGTAGAGAGGTCCCACTCTGAGCCTGTGTAGTGCCTTCAGGTCTCAGAGCAGAGATGCATTAACACTCAGAAGGACAGAGCTGTAGCCTAAATCCTATGGCACATTTTCTCTTGGATACCTCTAAAACAACATCCCTGGTAAATCAAAACGCATCCTAGCGGACTATTAGATAATGCGCGCCCCAAAAAACGGTCTGTTTTGCTTTAATGTCAGAGTAAGACAATGATTTGTGTGAAGGCTAAGACCTGTTTTGCATTTCAATCTGAGAGGTGATAAAATCACCTCCCCCGTTCCTCCCCTCCTCTCAAGCCCAGCTCCCTCCTTCCCTCCCACCTACTCATACTGTGTTATAAGGTCTGAAGGGAATCATGCTACAGGCCATCATCTGTATTGATGCAGTCCCAGTCACCCTCCTGACAACCATGGCGGATATCCTTCATGTCTCAATCTCGGCGGTCTAATTTCTTGGACTCTTTTGGGGTTCCAGGTAACTTAAACTAAAATAACTGTGAAAACTATTGAGGCGGGGGAGGGGGACGGGGGACTGATTGAGCGTAAAGATGAACCGACACCGAGTAGACCGATCCTGGGATCGAGTGACAAGCTGACTTTTAGTCTTGGTGAAAGTAAGAGCGTTACACAAGCACCTTATGTGTGACTTACACAAGGAGGGTATCTGTGGAAAGTAAGCTGTTTGGAGTCTGGTGCAGAACTCAAATGGTTTTAAAATGAAGGCAGGACTAGGCCTATGGAAAGCTAAACCACCCCTCAGTGCATTCACATCGTATACACGCAAATTTGACGGCACAACATTTCGACTCCCTTCCTCCTGTCTTGTAATACCTTTCTTATATTAAACAACAGTACGAAAATGTGAGGTCATTACGACGACGTTAATAACGCCGTGTTAGGATTTTTTTTTAAACATCTGCTTTGAATACATTCAAAAATTCAATAAATTCGTTAAATGTATCATCCATTATCAATCATACACAAACTCGTACAGTTTTCATGAAAGTGCGTTTCTTAGGACTCCATTCACGTCACCATGTGCCAAATATAGCCTATCAGGTCATTGAAACAGTAAACCACGCATCTAGTTTCGTAACACTTAACAGTATGTATTTGCTTGTTGCATAAAGTGTTGAGTTTATTCCACTAGGGGGTGCGCATCCCCGCTGTAGTGACTGACGACTCGTTTCATAAGTTGCACTCCGTTTTAAATAATTGGTTTTGTGAAAATGAGTGGCTAACACTAACACCACTCAAATTATTATGCAGTTTCAAATAAATAAATGATATTATTCGAAGTCTTTGATGCCTTCATAGTCTAAGGTTTACCTCGGCTGATCATTATGTATATCATTTGCACAAGTGGTTGTCGCTTGTATGCCATAGCTTGTATTTGTCTTCTGCAGGTTGTCTGAAGGTACGACAACAAATAATACAGGTAACGTTGAGAATATTTGTACCTAATTTCTCTTACACAACCATAACAATAAAACACGTGCAAGATTCGGTTAAAATGCTCGAGCTCAAATCGTGTTTTCTATTATTGCTTTCTGACCTTTATATGATTGATGACTTGACAGTTGGAGTAATTCTTTTCTTAAGTCTTTACAACAGAAGCTGTAAAGTGGATGTTAAATAAGCGCAGTTAAACACCCTGGAGTTATAACACTCCATCAGGGCGCGTGCACAACACATCTCGCCATTCCCAGCTGTCCTCGCGAACCTTCCCCCACAGGCAGGTGAACCCACAGGGACATTCCAGGACTACACACCGCACGTCAATAAAATACACTTCTCCCACCTTTTCATGGTGCATCACCAAAGAAAAATGTTTTCCCGGTGACTGCCTCTATAGAAGAAGTAAACATACCAAATCATCCCGTTAAGTGCGGTAATTAAATGAAGGGATTCAGGTGAGTCTTCATAAACGAGGTTTATGAAAGGATAGAAAGGTGAATTATGTAAGTGTTTAGCTGGAGTCAGGTGGCCGAGCGGTTAGGGAATCGAGCTAGTCATCTGAAGGTTGCCAGCTCGATTCCCGGCCATGTCAAATGACGCTGTGTCCTTGGGCAAGGCACTTCACCCTACTTGCCTCGGGGGGAATGTCCCTTACTTACTGTAAGTCGCTCAGGATAAGAGCGTCTGGTAAATGTTTTAACATTGATGATTATGTGATCGAGGAATATCAATTTAAAATGAGTACCGCTATATCATTTATAAATGTGACCACCCCACATACTGTCTAACAAAATCCTAGGTAAGAATGAATAAGGCCATTCAACTTGGATCAGACTTTTAAAACTTTTGTGTCGAAGAACAAAATCTCTTGGTGTAACCGGTGTCATTGTGTCACCCATTAGTACCTTCCCCCCCAATCCTCCCACACTGGGATGCAAACTTATCCACAAGACTAACTAGCGGTACTTGATGACCTGCCTGACACACATACAAACACACAAACTCTGACGCACACACAAACACACAAACTCTGACGCACACACAAACCCGCTTTCTTCGCTTACTTACTTTTCACATCCATCCCAGTGTTTGGAAGCTTGATCCAGTGGTCTATTAACCAGTCTAAGCATTGGGATAAGCTTTGGGAAGTCTAACATATGCTGCTTTCCACTTGGGTCACGTTAATGGAATTTCCTTCTTTATTCCACATCCTTGCCACAAACTTCTTCAATTACTGCAACTAGGAGGAGTGGGGACTGTTTCCAGGCTAATTAATCCCAAAACAGCTATAACATGCTGCTGCAGTTTGATACTCTCATCTGTCTCTCTCTTTATCTTTCTTTATTTATCTCTCTCTCTCTCTCTCTCTCTCTCTCTCACACACACTCTCTCCCTCCCGCACCTTCTTAATTTAATCCGCATATCTCATTTGATCAAAAAAGTTCTTATTTTAAAGTGTTTCGGTTGGATCGTGTCTATCAGAGAGACTGCCATGTTTCACAGTCTCAGCAGCTCAACTAGATAGCAGGGGTCAGTGTTCTCTCCTCTTAGCACCCAGCCGAGCTCTTTGCATCTACGTGTTGGTTCAGAATGGCACGGTCTACCACAGAGAAATCTCTCCCCCCGCCTCAGTGCCCAACCCTGGGCAGGACTGGCAGGCCGTACCCAGTGCACTCCACCCTCTGATTTAGACTGTCTGATCTGTAGCACTTCAGTCAACATGCCCTCACTATAAAAATAGTGCCTCTGCCAAACTGTGAGACACTTTTTTCTCTTTTCTGTGTGTGTTTGAGTGACATCACTCCTCCGCTTGTGGTGTCCAGCTCAGTTAGCTTGTCGTTGTGACCCAGAAAGATGGTGATCTACTGTATTTCTATCAACACGAGTGATCTGAGGTGTTGAGTGTTAGTGAACAGTGCCCCGGCATCGTCTTGGTTTACAAATCCCCAGTCAAGAAAACATTTTTTTTTAATATTTTTCACTTCCTGACTGATTCAAGTTCAAACCTTGACTCAAGGGCCTCTCAGTGATTCTGAATGTGACATATGTCATGTCAAGCGGTTAAGCACATCACTTTCCTGCTCATGCATCCCAAAATCTTTTGTTTGCTGAGTAAATGAAAATGGAGACAGAGTGTGTTGTGTGAAGGATATTTTCATCTAATAAAAGGCAGGGAGTGAAAATAAACCAAGGCAACCCTGTAATTATCATTCAATTGCTTTTTCTTTACAAATAGTAGCAGTGATTACAATGATCATTTAGTTGGGAATTACCCTTTAAAAAAGGTTTGTTTGCTTTGTTTTTAATTTGAAACCATAATTTTTCATCTTGGTTCATTTACATCCATAACAAATTATGTTTGTTGTACTTTAGAAAGAAACTTCCATAATCTCCTTTCGTCTATCACTGGCATCCATGCGATTTTTCCCATCAGTGTCCACAACTGCAGAGCAGCTTTCGAAGAGTTTTCAGTGACTCACATGTGAACAATGAACAGGATCAGAAGCAGCACAGTCTCCACTTTCAGACTTTTATTCAGCCTGTGATGTCATACTAACCCTTTAATGGAAAGGGGATGTACTGTATGTTATATCATATTCTCAGAAGGTGAATGTATTCTTCCCTGCTGAGTGTGGGAACAGTGCATTGGGGCCCCACACCCTATCGAAAGAATGCACAGTGTCAATCATCTCCGGTGAGCACTGGAGGCTCGGTGCTGTTCTGTGGAAGGGGTTGTGATTGGGATATCTGCTGGGATGTGGCGAGGTTCACCCGGGTGAAAAGACACCGGACACCAACAGGGGAAAGATGAAACGATAACAAAGGAAAACGATCTGAGGATTATGGGAGTAATTACGGAGTGGACAGAGAGCGAGAGGGCTTTCATTGGAGCGAGGGGGAATTAATACTAAATCCATTATCTCCTGTTTGTGGAGACGGCTGCTAGCTGACTCTTGACTCTTGGCATCCCATGGCAGATGAAGTACAGGAGGCCGGACAGGAATTTGCATGTCTTTACGTTTAGCAGTTCTCCTACTGTGAGTTTTGTCCAAAGGCAGTGAAACATTTAAGATAGATAGATAGATAGATAAACCGGGTATATTTTCCAAACATGTAAGCACATGTACACACATACACAGTCTGGTCTTTTACAATCTGAAACTTTAATTGAATCGATTAATTGGATTCATTGAAAACTTGTTGTTGTTGTCCTTGCACGGTATAGTTTTTGAATAACATCTAGCCTTAGTTGAAAAAAACACTACATCGAATGCACAAACAAACTGCCTCTCATTCACACAGAGAGAGAGAGAGAGAGAGAGAGAGAGAGAGAGAGAGAGACAAGGGGAGAGGGAGGGAGGTAGAGAGAGAGACAAGCGCTGTCTCTCAGCCATCACAAAAGCAGCTCCTCCCTCTGAGGGAAAACGCCTCCCTAGTATCTAGGCCCCTCCCCTTTGAGCATGGTTATATTACCCTGCCGCTGGGAGTTTGCCACTTGACTACAGACAGCTTCAGCCCGCGTTCAAGCTACACCCCAGGTGTGAGTGCATCTGAACAGGGAGACTCGACACAACTCATTAAAAACAGCCTGTTTCAATCCTGAGCTTCTCTATGAGGCGTCTGGGTTGATCTCTGTCCACGCAGACGTCTACCCTTCTGCTGCATCTGGTAGCTCAGTGTGACCTCCTGTACCTGAGGAGGCACAGTAGACAGGGCAAACACAGGAGGAGCGGCCAGAAAGAGGTGGAGCATGAACTTTGACGAAATCCTTGCTCAGATCGGAGGCTTTGGGAAGTTCCAGAAGATCCTGTACGTATGGATTTGTCTGCCCCAGATCCTGCTGGCGTTCCACATGCTGGTATCGGTCTTCACAGGGGCTGTGCCCCCGCATCTCTGTCGCTCCGAGTGGCCCTCCAGCCACGCTGCTTTGAGTTTCAACTTAAGTCTGGTGGCCGACCCTGGTGCTGACCTGGCCTGCTCGGCCCCTGGCCCCGGCCGTGGCTCCCCACAGCTGAACGCCAGCGAGGCCTTGGCTCTCATCACCAGCCAGGCCGCCACAGGCTGCCAGGGGGGATGGGAGTTCAGCAAGGAGATTTTCCACAGTACTGTGGCAACCGAGGTAAGTTGTCCGTTAGTCATAGCCCATTTTTCACCTCTCTCCGTCTGCCTGGTCTTCAGAGCGGTGGATATCCTCTGTTCCAGATTCTCACAGGAAATGAGGTGAAGGCTGCTTGGCAGATTGGCAGTTGGAGGTCTTTCTAACCCTGCTGGACTGTGGCAGCCATGTAACAGCCTGCTGTAGAGATATCTGAGACTAGCCAAGGTTGCCGGCAGAGAGGGTGGAAATATGGCCTCCTGTGGTGCAGGCATCCTTTCTAGGCCTCTGCTGCTGGTCTGTACAGCCCTCTTCTGCCACGTTAGGTTATGAGAGAGCAAACAACCTGGGAGGGGCCTCGTGTCACTGAATTATTACGAAGGGCCACAGAACTGCCTCCCTTGGCCATAAGACGAGCCCTCTGAAACAACAACAACCCCATTGGCTGGGTCATAGTTTGTTTTGACACACAAACACTAGTTTGGGACCATGTCCTCACTGTAAGCCTCACTGTTCAAGGTGAGAGCCCTTTAAGTCAGCTATGAAGGCACAAGGAAACAAGTGTGGAAATGTATAGAAATGTATTAACCAAGTATTGACAGTCATGAACTACTGTATGAAGAAGATAAGGAAAGGTAAAAATTAACCAGTTCTGTAAATGTGTCCTTTGGCTTCCCTACGTTCCATAGAGTATACATTTTACCACAACAAAGAACTTATCAAAACATTTACATTACATTTAGCAGACACTCTTATCCAGAGCGACTTACAGTAAGTACAGGGACATTCCCCCCGAGGCAAGTAGGGTGAAGTGCCTTGCCCAAGGACACAACGTCATTTGGCATGGCCAGGAATTGATCCGGCAACCTTCTGATTACTAGCCCGATTCCCTAACTGCTCAGCCACCTGAACGCATAACTCGGGACACGCACTCACAACATACGTACATAGTATCAACACAATAGTAAGATAAGAGTTATCAAACCAGTTATCAAAGTGCAGGTTAATATTCTTCACTCTGGGCCTGAAGTTCATATAGGAATTCTTCAAATAAATTGTAACTGTAAGGACTGTTCCTCCTTCCAAAGACGAAACTGTCAAGTTCAACAAAAAGGGAATATGAACGATCCCACACAATCTGCAGAGACATAATATTTCATTCAGTTGTCTCTGTTTACGAAAGATTTTCCCAGCTTGACAGTATTCACAATCCTAGACAGTCCAATCCTATTCTGAGCCCCAATACCATATCATGTTCATAACTACTTTCAACAAGACTTCAATAGATCAGCTTTAGGGTATCAACAAAGAAGCAGATAGACTTTCTCAGCAAATGAATATGTAGCATAGCCTTTTTAAAGATAATAAATAGCCTTTATATATGCATTTATATTGCTATAAAATGCAACCTACCGCCAAGTAAAATGCCATGGAACAGTAAACGCGAAGGAAATAATTGGACTTTTCCAGTATGTGGGTTGAAAGTAAATCAGTTGATTTGTTTGTTTCCTCTTTACAGTGGGACCTGGTGTGTGACAATGCCAATCTGAACAACATTGGTGCCTCTATCTACATGTTTGGTCTTCTGATAGGGGCTGTGGTGTTTGGCGCCCTGGCAGACAAGTGAGTTAGAAAACATTAAAACATCTCCAACCTTTATTCCTAAAAAGTTTTTCTTAGTTTCAGGAGTCACACCGCAAGTTGAATAATTCAGGGAAAAACGTCTCTGCAGAATTTTAGCTTTGGAAGCTGTCTCCTTCATTATTATTTATAGGCGATGGCAGTGATTTTATTTCAATTGCCCTCTTGTTTACCAGCCAAGTCAAAAGTATTTGAATTATTTTAACACTGGGGATTATTCAGACCCAGTCTAATTTGCAGCATATGTCTTGGTCTGGACAAACAAAACTCTGAACGTAGCAGAAGGCCTATAAGTGAAGTTGACTGAAGAGGATCTGCAGATTTGAAAGGGCTGTGACTGTGTTTGAAGGGGCTGTGACTGTGTTTGAAGGGTCTGTGACTGTGTTTGAAAGGGCTGTGACTGTGTTTGAAGGGGCTGTGACTGTGTTTGAAGGGGCTGTGACTGTGTTTGAAGGGGCTGTGACTGTGTTTGAAGGGGCTGTGACTGTGTTTGAAGGGGCTGTGACTGTGTTTGAAAGGGCTGTGACTGTGTTTCTCGTTTCAGGTACGGTCGCAGGCCCATCATTTTGGTTGGCTTGGCGATTCAGACGACCTTCGGGATCGGTGCAGCTTTCGCGCCGAATTTCTACATCTACGTCATCCTGCGCTTTGTGGTCGGGACCACTATTTCAGCTGTCATCATGAACGCGTTTGTTTTAGGTCTGTCCTAATGACAGACACACATTCTTTCCACATTCTTTCGCCTATCCCCAATTCCTCTCAAATTAATAATCTGATCGTAGAGTAGTCTAGCCTTTTCTTGCTCTGTTGAAACTCTAGTTTATGCGTTGTCTGTGGACCTCGCAGGCACAGAGTGGACAGGATCGAAGCATCGGATGCTGGCCGGTGTCATCACAGACTACTTCTTCGGGTTTGGTTACATTATCCTGGCAGGGCTGGCGTACCTTATACGAGACTGGCGCAAACTCCAGCTGGCCATCTCAGCACCAGGCTTCCTGTTCATCTTCTACATCTGGTGAGTCCGATGCCGGGGCGCTCAGCCTAGCCTAAACCCCTGGAAACACGGCGGAGGGAATAGAGATGAGGACCCTTCGGTTTGAATCCAGGGCAATGCAAATGGTGTTAACAGCAACAGCAGACTCTTGCAGACTCGGCTCCAGAACTAATTAAATGGGGGGGCTTTTTTTTCACAAGGGGGGGGCACGCATTTACAAAGCATGTATGAGAGTCAAAATAAGAGCAGACCTGCATATTCTGCAGGAAAGTGTAGCCATCTTGATATTTAATATACAGCCAATGTCAGTATTTCTTATTTACTTTAACAAAATAATTTTTCGAGGGGGCACAGCATACCATTTGGGGGGGCATTGCCCCCCTTGGAGCCGACCCTGGCCTCTTGACATATGAACCCCACTGGCACGTGCTCACAGTGGCACCTCATTAACACTCGCCCTCCACTGTTGTTACTGTAGCCTCTTTCCAACCTCGCGGTAGGCTTGTGTTTGTCGCTAGTTCCCATGGACGCTCCAGGTCATACATACTTGTTTATGTGCCGCCCATTGGAACACCTCTCTTCTAAATTCCTAGGGTGTTGCCAAAGTCGGCCCGTTGGTTAATGGCCAATGACAAGAATGAGGAAGCCATGGACCTGATCCGCAAGGCTGCTCTAATGAATGGAAAACCCCTGCAGGATGATGAGGAGATAAGTCTGGTGAAAAGAGATCACTTCAGTCAGAACTGTTGCGTAACAACACCCAACTCAAAGGGCCTACACACAGCATGGTTGCCCATATGCTCCTTGTGCTTTGAAAATTATCCTTCAAATATTTCATTTGGTGAAACTGGTTGTATGGCTTATGCAGATGTGCTTGTGTAGATGTGATTATGTTCTTTGAGGGCTGCGTCTGTGTTAGTCTCTCATGTTCTGATCTGTTAACTCTTCAGGGATACAAAGACAAGCTGAAGCTGGAGGACAAGAAAAAACACACGGTGATTGACTTGGTCCGCACTCCTAAAATGAGGAGGCATTCATTGATCATTTTCTACCTGTGGTGAGTGTCTACCACTGTCTCTCAGACGCAATGAAATTGCCAGCTGTGGTTAACATTCATTCTCTGAGGGGGAAGCCATTTTCCTCACTATGACCCTGTCAGGACAAATCTCTCCTAGTCTTCCTCCCTGCTGGCATTTGGCAGCTTATCAGTGGGAGACAAAACAATTGTTTACATATCTGTTGTAACGGACTACAGTCCATTCCCTGTCATTTACTGCACTTTGCAAGGCGAGATTGACTCAACAGTGCAAACGCACCAAATAAGTTTGTACATGTGCAATTGGTTGTGGAAGAAATATGTATCTTAGGGTGTGACTTGGGAATCTGCCACACAATCTTCTACGTTATTGTGTAAATTATTTGAATGACAGCATTGATAGGTGGGCAGTACAGTAAGAGTATATTGGAAAAGGAAATGTTATCCTCTAGAAGATTCTCCCAGCTCTGAGTATGTTACAGTGTTGAAGTAGTTTCAGTCTTAAACCGAGTAATTGATGGGATTCAATTACTCTGTGGCTTCTCCTTCTCCTTAGACATATTTTTCTCATTTCCTGTTTTTACCATTACAACATCTCCTCTGTCTCAGAGTGTGTACAGTGCGTGTGTGTGGGTGTGTCAAACCTGCACGGTAGCAGAAACAGAGGACGACAACATCCAGGTCCTCCCCCGCCCCGTTAACGGTAGCAGCAGGACATTAACTCTTCCGTTGCTTTTTTGGACAAGCTATTTCATGTCGGGAACTGTTTCACCAGCCGTTCCACATAAATCACTCGGAATTCTTCACCTGGTTCCTGACACCTCTCCACCCCGCCTCTCTGTGTTTACAGGTTTGTCAACGTGATGGTATATTACGGTCTGTCTCTCAACATCTCTGACTTTGGAATGAACATCTACCTCACCCAGCTCATCTTCGGCCTGGTGGAGATGCCCGCCCGCACCATCACTCTGTTCACCCTCAACCGCTCCCGCAAGATATCCCAGATGGCCTTCCTGGCAGTTGGGGGTGTCGCTTGCCTGCTGACCATTTTCATCCCTGATGGTACTGAGCGTGACATGTGAAACTGGGTTTTTAGATCTCTACCCTCAAGGTCAACAGCCTTAGGGACACTCCTCCCTTTCCATAGAGACTGAACAGGTGACACAAGTTGAACAAGTTGTTTACTGGTGTACTACTCTTAGCTCTTAGCTCTGTTTATGGGGACGGATCCACAAGACGGTTGACTTGCAGATGCTACTCAGCCCAGACAGATCGGGTCACAAATGTTCTTCTTTTCCCAGAACTTTCCATCATCAGAACCATCCTGGCTATGGTCGGCAAGTTCGGAATCACCGCGTCCCTGTCCATAGTTTACATCTATTCTGCTGAGGTGTTTCCAACGGTCATCAGGTGAGCATGGATCCACCCAGATCTAGAATCCAAAGTCTCGTCGCTGTGCCCAGGGTTATCCAGGAACATCTACGGTCATTTCAGAACGGAACATCAGAAAAAAAGTTCCCATAGCTGCATAGCTGAACATCTGTGGTTCATTGTTCAGGGCTGTTGTGAGGCGAACCCTCAGTCTGGTTTCAGTTCCAGAACCCTGCTGTAACAGTGAGAGTGGAGCTTGGCTTGGCTGTAACGGTCTATTCTCTGGCTCCGACGCAGGCAGAATGGGATTGGGATGGGCTCCATGTGTGCGCGGGCCGGAGGAGTCTTAGCCCCCGTCATTTACCTCCTGAGGACCTTCAGTAAGAGCGCACCCATGGTGCTCTTCGGCCTGTTCACCCTGCTGGGCGCCGGGCTGACCCTGCTACTGCCTGAGACAGCCAATAAGCATCTGCCTGACACCATTGAGGATGTGGAAGGAGCCAATCCGAGGTCTGGTTGAACTTCATAGCCGTCCACATATGTGTGGGAGGGGGAGGAGGAGGGATGAGGGGGGGGACACACACCCACCTGGGGCTCTGACTCCTTCCAGCCCTCTTACATTTATTCATTTAGCAGACTCTCTTATCCAGAGCGTCCATCATCTTGCTGTTGTACTCCACACCTGTTCCAAGGAACCAGACTACATGTGTCGTGAGCCTAACTGATTTTTCCCGACAACATTCATTTTGAAACTGCCGCTCAGAGCATTCGAACAAAAGCTGTTTTCGTGCCAGAATTACGACGACCTGACATTTTTCTTATACTGTTTTTTAATATGTTTTAAATATTTTTTCTATATTGACAATATTTATACATGTGTTTGTGGTATTTTTTTTAACCTTTTTATATGAAAAAGAAAAAGTATTACTCAGTTATGATCAGGGCTGTACATGTACATACACAACATTCTTACTTTCTTACGTTTGTTTCTGTGATCTTTTACTGCTCAGAATTCCTACTCCGGTCCTTTTCACACCAACAGCAACAGAGTTCTTTCACATCTACCTTATCGGTCTAGACACCCCCACAGTCCATCCGGTCTGACAGGCTTACCTTGAGATGATAAACGCCTGGAAAGCCCTCAGTGTTAGCCTGCCGGGTTGTCTGTTAGATCCTGGCTGCCAGACTGGAACTAAGGCACAGATAAACGATGCAGACCAAACTTACCCTTGGCACATACTCATGCTGACGTCAACGATATCACTAAGGTGAAGTTATCTTAACCCTTGTGCTGCCTTCGGGTCATATGACCCAAAGGTTCATAACGAACCATCGTTGTGTTTACCCAATTTTACCCAATACAAAAACAAATAAAAATAATTTTCTTTTAACCATCGCAATGTGGGGGGTCTGAGACAGCCCAACGGTTAAAAGAAAATGATTCACTTTGTTTTGGTATGCGGTAAAGTTGTCGCAATACGACGGTGGGTCACAATGACTGATGGGTCAGAATGACCCGAAGATAACACAAGGGTTAACAGTGTTACCCTCAGCCAGAAAACCTCTAGTGCGATCTGTTCAACTTACACAGACAAGTACCGTCGGGGTCCCACTGTATACTGCCACCCTACGGTGGAAATTGGTACTACTCTTTATTTGACAGCTATGGTCATATTTACATTTACATTTAGTCATTTAGCAGACGCTCTTATCCAGTAAGTACAGGGACATTCCCCCCAGAGGCAAGTAGGGTGAAGTGCCTTGCCCAAGGACACAACGTCATTTGGCACGGCTGGGAATTGAACCAACAACCTTCTGATTAATAGCCCGACTCCCTAACCGCTCAGCCATCTGACCCAACATTATATTAGTTTCATGTCAGATGATTTTTACAGCACATTTGTTTTTTATGTATGGTTTTGAGTGCAATCAGTTTTTATTATGAATTCATAGATTTGTTTAACATACCATATTTACAATCTCCCAGTCAATGACTGGGATATTGTATCTATGCTGTGAGAAATAAATGTATCAACCTTAGCCATGTAATAAACTTTTGCCAACACGCATGTGTGTGTAAGAGTGTGCTGTCCTGTCATTTGAAATACAAATAGCAAGCCTGTTGCCAGCCAATAACAACCCAGCTGCCAGGGGTCAGATTCTCCACCTCTCATGAGGAATAACTGCAGCGTCTGTCTCAGAGTGGCTGTCATAAGCGCCCCGGGTGGCTGGCACAGGCGTGCATGGCTGGCAATGATTCACATCAGACAACAACTGGCATTTCAATTAGACTGCACCTCCGTGGACCCCTGAGAAAACAGCTGCACAAGCCCATCCCCCTGACCCCTGACCCCTGAGCGGGAGGGGCCAGACAGAGGGACAGTCTGGTGTTTTAATAGTTGTATTAATCTGTGGTCTGATGTTTAGTCAGAGCCCAGATATGTGGAGATGACATTTTTTTGGAGGAGAGGAGTGGAAATGAACCAGACAAACCCATGACATCACAGAGACTGCTCCACATGGTATTTCTGCTGTTTTGTTTGAGTGTAGCTGCAGTTATCTGGGTTTGAATTGGCTTGATAGCTGAGAGAGGAGAACAGAGAAGCCTAAACCAGAATAGATTAAAACAGAGCAGAGTAAAAAATAGTACAGTAGAGTATAGGAGAGTCCTCATCAAGTACTCATCAATGACGCAAACCTTTTTGGGGATTTTTTTTATTTCAAAAGATTTTTTGAAACCTTTGAAAACAAACCTTTTCAACAAGCGTTTTCAACCTTTTGAAACGTTTTTTTTTTTTAAGTAATAAAAAAAGTTACTAAAAAGTGTTTTTCTTTGAAGTTGTCAGAAATTTCTGAATAGTGAAGTAAAGTACTATTACTAGAAAAATCAACTTTATTACAGTAATTAAGTAGGCTATTTGTACTTTGTTACTTCCCATATCTGGTTAATATGCTGCACTTTACAGCTATTGTACAGCAGGTGGCGCTCCAAAGCAATTATCAGAATAAAATCAACGTACTGTATTGTTTTCCTCAATTATTTACTGTACGGCTTCATTATAGCAAATTATATTTTGTGTAAATAAATATTTAGTCAATGCATTTACACATGCAACTCTAGATCGGCTAAATTAAACCGGTTATTCTTTCTTCTTCTTTTTTCTATATTTACTCATCTATTTATCCTCATTATATGCTAGGTGTGTTTGAGATTTAGATGTATTCACTCCAAAATTGGATTCCACACTTTAAGACTACAAGACACAGCCCAGTGACACACCAACCCTGTTTACAATCTTTCGTCTCGCCCTCCTCACACAGTCTCCGTCTATTGGCTTGAAGTCCTGTCAATCTCCGCAAAAATCCCGTTATAGTTTCATTGTGGCCCTGCAAGGCTAACGCCATCACACAGCGGCTACAGCAAACTGGGCAGCAAGCAGATCGCACAGGCTACACTACGATATAGACAAAAACTAGAAGAAAAGACTATCATTTACAACGGCAATGGAATATAGACCTCCCGTTAATTAGACGCCTGAGACTGTGTAAGTTCCATTTTCCTACTTCATTGAGACTCTTATTAAGAAAGCAAACAAATTACTTTGATTTTAAATGACTACCTAGCGCATAAAACTGCATGCGGGTTCTTATATTTCCATTCGTCTGTTGGCTCTAGGGTCATTAGGTTTGTAATGACCCACATTTGAGTTTTCTAGTTTATATTCAGATTCGCTCATTTCTTTAACATGTATGAAGAGCATCACAGGGTGATATGATCGGTATATGGGCCAGTAGGCGAGTGAGAAATGTGTTGACTGTACATCCCAAATAAAACCTATAGACTCAGCACAGCATGGGAATCAGTAGTGAATTTGCTTACTTGGTTGCCTAATGTTGTCCCCACCAATATCAATCAGATGTATTCGATGAAGGGTACAATGTCACTTCGACTCGAGTTTGTGGTGGAATTGAGTACCAAGATAGCCGGTTACCAATTGTAAACATGTTTCCTGTAAGTTCATCTTCAGGCATGATTCATTCAGACTGGAATATAGGATTCTGTTGGACATACATTCCAAGGAGTCAGCTGTGCATGTGTTTTTTTTTGACTAACATAGTTCCTGCCAGATTTATGACTCATCCAGAAACTACACAGGAAATAATGGAATTATTAAAATGATATGGAGCTTTCATCAAAGTCTTCTTTTTCATTATAAATAAGTGAAAGGTTAACTGAAAAACCATTATTTAAATCCCTCTGTTGCGAAATTGCCTTCCACTTTCCTCTAATAATTGGGGTCTGTTGTATGGTTGACCCCAGCATCCCTCCAAATAATATTAGACTTAGTTTCTAAATCATCTCAACTGAAATGAAGTTTTGTCCTCTGTGGATGTGTTCAGTCCATAAAGTCTCCTGGCTCACCCATCACTGCATGTAATTAGTAGTGGCTGTGACATGCGTGATACATGTTTGAATATGCTCTTGATGTGTTCGTAAACACACACTTAATTTGTAAATCATAAATAGCTTTTGCACAAATGTGTCCTGAAAGTTATGTGTTCCGGTGGAAGTGGTAGAGACCTATAATACGGTCTTGTCTCTGTAGGGTGAGTTTCCTTTTCAAGATAAGTTCTGCACATCTTTGTAAAAAACTGAAATTCTGCTTACAGTACAACTTTAAGGACTTATTTACATCAGTTCATATGTCAGTTCTGAATAGTTTACTACTGTATTGTTTGTTTTGCAGCTGAAGATGTCTTCAGGCTGTTTGGGAGTCTTTGCAGGATGCACAAAAGTAATATTTTAAACCACAGCAAGCATCCTGATACTAAAAAATCAGCACCCTGCATTTAAAACAAAATGTGTTTTTCTTTTTCATTGAAAGTCATAAAAGACAAGCAGAATGTAGGCTTTTCTAAATGAACAGAAAATAAGTCCTCTATCTTCTCTCATTTGCAAGTTATAACTCCACATTTACATAAATAAAAAAATTCTTGTCCTTGTACAGTAGATCTGCACTCTTCTGAACCGCATACTGCTGCTTTCATAATGAACTTGAGCAGGCAGCCGATGAAAGCTCTCTTAACCCTGGCCAATTTAGATGAGGCATGCAAAGTCCTGTGTCAGTAATTTTGCCACTTGGCACCTGACCCCAGTGTGAAGCCAGTCTGCCTGTCCAGTACAGCATGTCAGTCCAGCAGCAGCCAGAGAGGTGCTCAACCCTCCTCTCTGTAGAGCAGAGCTGTCAAACAACCCTCCTCTTCCCCTCTGTTGTTTACCCTGAGACAGCTTGGCAGCCCGGTCTGCTCAACTGTCCACACACACACACACACACACACACAGATGAAAGGGCTATGAAGTAATCATCAAGTGTTCAGTATCACATCCTGTTGATGTGAGGTGGGCTTACATTGTTTAATTACTCTTGAACCATTGTTTGGTGGATTGTGTTTGTGTACAGTAGGTGATCAGTTTGAGGGGTTAGTGTTAGTCCCCACATGGTCTCTCTTCTCCCGCTGACGACAGCAGCGGCGTCATCGGGAGAGACCCATGACTTCTGCTGAGTCCAGTGCTGATGTCACAGGCCGCTGCCTGTCATGTGACTTGGCAGGCGCACGCATAGGGACTGTCAGCCACCTCTTGGCACCCAGCTGCACACAGACACACACACACACATGCTCACACACACACACACACACACACACACACACACATGCTCACACACACACACATGCTCACACACACACACGTCACCACAACAATTCTTCCCTTTGTGCCATCCATCTAATGAAGACACCAAACGTGTGCCTGTGTTGATAGTTTTGGTGCAGTTTGTGGTAGCTAACGTAGTAGCAGACTCACACAAGGTCCTCGTCACACATGAGTAAACGGTCTACCATGGGTGAATGCCTAGCATGGGGACGCCATTGTGGACAACTACTAACATGTGAGAGCCAGAGAGATCCTGTGATCCCCTCCAGTACCTTCATAGCAGTGCAGAGTATATTCCCAGAAACCACGTCACAAGACAGTCAGAGAGTGTCATTGTAGCATTGTGCACATTCCGACATCGTGCAAAAGTGTGATAGCAAGACATTCGTCTTTTGCACACATGCCACTCACTGTGCCGTTGTGTAATCGCAGAATGAAATGATACGTAAAACGGATATGCTTTTCTGAAACCTCGTCAAAACTGGGGTAGGCCCAGGCCTATAGAGAGATAATTTGGTATTGGGAATATTTTTTGAATAAATTAAATTAGCTGGAACTGTCATCTGGAACCGTGGCACCAAGTCCCTAGAGCCAGACAAATCACATTACACAGATGGCATCACACAGTCCCGGTTATGATCCCAGCACTCTCACCTGGGTGTCACCAGCAAGTCTGTGTTTGTGTTTTATCGACCTGTATGGTTTTAACTGCCACACCACATCAGTTAAAAGGTTATTCTGAATATGTCTAAGATCAAAATAGTTTGACAAATGAATTAAGTGACAGTACAGTGTGTATCCTCTGAGATGTTAGCCTATGTCTGACTCCAACAGGCACCAGTCTTTGGTCTTTGATACTTTTATCTACAATCTAAAATATCGATAAAGGGGTCACTGAAATGAGGGGTTAAATGAACAGGCAAGAACTGCCTGTTTCTGGTGAGACTCGTTCAGTTAGAGATTTAACAACTAGGCTTCCCCCAAATGTTTCACAAGGTTTTTCAATTTTTAAGCCCTCGCCTCCACATTTAATCTCTGCCGCTCTGCACCTTTCATCTTTAATACAACCCTGCATTCAAAGGTTTAATGCTGCCTTGATAGTCCTTCGATTTTGACAGGCAAGACTATATTTACATTTAGTCATTTAGCAGACGCTCTTATCCAGAGCGACTTACAGTAAGTACAGGGACATTCCCCCCCGAGGCAAGTAGGGTGAAGTGCCTTGCCCAAGGACACAACGTCATTTGGCACGGCCGGGAATCGAACTGGCAACCTTCTGATTACTAGCCCGCTTCCCTAACCGCTCAGACACCTGACTCCCTATTTAAGATTCTATAACTGAATCAATGGGCCTACAGGGCTTCTTCCAACCACAAACTCAAACGTTCAAACCACTGCACCCGTGGTAGAGCAGCAATGTGCTTAGGACAGGTTTCCACTATATTCGATTCTGCAGTCTGAACAACAAAACAGATATCTGTCACGTTGTTTGGAAGGAGCAGCACATTTGAGAGAACAGATAAACTAAGGAGGGTTTTTTTTGTGAAAAGTTAAGTATTGTTGATTATGTGTAACCAAAACAACTGTGAAATGTGGTATGATATTATAGTTAGGCCACAGTATGTTTTGCATGTTAGTTCACAATCCCCAAATTCCAAATTGAGTCATTTGTCGGGTTAAAGTACCATAAGAAGAATGTTTTTTATTAATGTAATTTATTAATGATATGTTGCTCTGCTTGTAGGTGCATTCATGTCAAGTGTTTTTTTGTTTTCAGAGCGAAACGAGCGGTAATGTTTATGACCCGCAGAGCTTTCATGCATATTAAATACCGTGGATTTTCTGTCAGTTTTCTATGTCATACATAAACATGTGTGTAACAAAGACAGTAGTTCTGTGTCAACAATAGCTCCCTGTGCTCCAAGCCACTGCTGTCACACGCGACACACTGTTCATCTGCATTGCAAAGAAGCTATTTCTTTGATGAATTTCTATGAATTTCATTGTGGACTTGTGCCGCTGACATTCCACACTCCCCTTCCAGCCCGTGTTCTCAGCAGCTCACGACGAGCAGTGAACCGTTCAAATCCCAGCAGCTGTGGAACTTTTCCCACCTCAACTGAAACACGCACGGTGGATGTCTTGATAGACAGAGCAGGTACCAGTCAGGGTGGGCTCTGAGGGGGGGGGGGCATGGAGGGTGGATGCCCCCCACATGAACCCCCCCCCCCCCCCCCCCAATTATTTTATCTATACGTTTCTATAAGAGAGCCATATACAAAAAGGCCCCTTATGGAAACCAAATGCCCCCCCCCCCCCATCCGATTCATTCTGGAGCCGAGCCTGGCACAAGCCCAAAGCAGCCCAGGTTGTGAGCTAGCCAGCTGACAGTGTACAGTGTCCCTCCTGAGTGCTGTGTCCCAGCCCTCTCCCTCGGCTCTGCTGCTGTCGGGCTCTGCAGTGCTGATGCAGCTGCTGGAGGCTGACAAAGGAGACGATTGAGGAGTCAGGTGGCTGAGCGGTGAGGGAGTCGGGCTAGTAATCAGAAGGTTGCCAGTTCGATTCCCAGCCGTGCCAAATGACGTTGTGTCCTTGGGCAAGGTACTTCACCCTACTTGCTTCGGGGGGAATGTCCCTGTACTTACTGTAAGTCGCTCTGGATAAGAGCGTCTGCTAAATGACTAAATGTAAACGTAAATGATTGCTCATGCTGGCATGGGCCCTGCTCCTGGCTGGCACGTCAAGTCTCTGGCCCTCTGTGTGCCTCATTACAGAGCAGCCGTGCAGGACTCTTATGTGTCAAAGGGGCCTTAAACCATTGCTGATGTTAATTTCCCTCTTTCTAATCACCGGGCTGAGTGGCAGAGAAGCTGTGTGTCAGCAGGCTGGGAACGAACTGTTCTTCACTGTCAGCAAATCTGAGGTTCTTGTTATGTTCTCACTTGGGTTTTCCTGTGAGAATGTTTTTGGTCTTTTCTAATCCACTCTCAATCAGTCAGTCAGTCAGTCAGTCAGCCTCTGTGAAGGATGTCTTCTTATTTTAAACTTCAGAGGGTAAAGAAGATGTAGGCTACTGTATGTGACAATTTAATTAATTCAAAATTGAAACGAGTGCAGCTTGTGTCATTTGGACCACAAACCTCATGCAGATGGATTGACAGTAAATGCACCAATACACCACCACATAAACCTAAATATAGGTTAGGTTACAGTCTCACCGGAAGTTATTTATGACTAAAAAAAGTTGCCAGTTGTTGCTAGATAAGACTTTTTGTCGCTAGTGAAGGTGAAAATTCGCTAAATCTAGTGACAAAGTCACTAAATTAGCAAGTCTGTGCTGCCATTATTGAAATGGTAGAGTTCCATATTTCCTCAGAGGGTAGCTGTGGTATGACCTCACCATGGCTGAGGGTACGCGTTTCCTTGTCCGGTCTGAGTTAAGTGTGTAAAGCTTGAGTGAAGGCTATGGGGGGCCGTACCAGACCACAGTGTTACCCGCATCCCCAGCAGCCAGCCAGTGTGCGGAGAGCCATCTATGCAGTGTACCAGGCCGTCTTCGTGCAGCCAGGCCAGTGGGCCAGACATTTGGCAC